>NC_064853.1:18071162-18276162 GCF_024139225.1 Suncus etruscus
CTGTGTGCCCTGAAAGATGAATCAGGACAAGCAGAGGACTGAGTGATGATGCCTGGATGGGATGTAGCAGTAAGAGGGGGAGGGATCACTTATCCCTGAAGCTGGAGTAAGTGTCATCATGCCTTATAATAGCTTATAAGACAACCCCTGCCTTTTAAGAAATTTTTCATGGGTTAAAAAGTCGTCTTATAGGCCAGAAAATACAGTAAAATGGAAGAAAATAGAAACTTCAAAAACTTTTACAGCAAAGTTACAATAGAGATGCTCTGTTTGAGAGCACAACGGATAGATTTATAGGACTACTGATGTCAATAGTTATTTAAGTTAGAGAATGGCTTTGTTTGTTAAAGAAGAAAAGTGACTTACAGAATATCCCCATGCTTCTACTTTGGATGATAAGGAATGGCTATGATGTAATGTAAACAATTAACATATTGTAAAATAGGAAAAGACAAGTTGAAAAAGAACTGAAGGATTTTATTTTAATTTAGGGAATTCTAGAGGGCTGGAGAATATCCTTGTCATGATTTATCACTGTATTATTCACATAGGCTACTGACCTCAAGTGAAAATAACCGATGCTGGAATGCTAGGTTTGCAAGCTGTTGATTTCATTGGTGTTTCAAAGTATAAAAGTGGGTGCTGTGTCCAAAAAAGCAGTGTTTGCAGCATATTAAGTGAAAGAGAATGCCAATATTTATATCTCAATTTCACTGCACTTTCTCAGAGATCTGGGTACACTTTCATTCACTGGGTCTCCATTGATGATCACCGCCATTTCCATCAGATGATTATTTGCATTGGTCTGTTGTAGAAATAGAAAGGGAGTTAATTTTGTTAGCCTCTGAGTCTCAGAATTACCCCAAAAGTGATGAAAAATTTCTATTTTAGAATGTTTACCTTTAAAAATGAATCTAGTGTCTTAGCCTGGGCCCACATTGTCTAAATGAGACAAATAATAGTCAGCACATCTCTTTTTTTGTTAGCCAAGTCAGAAATAGTTAAAGAAAACTAAAAAGTTCTAATCATAGAAAAGCCCCACTTATTGTATGGAGTTTTCTGAAGTAAGAAAACCAAAGCAAACAAAACAAAACAAGACTTCTTTTCCCCTTGCTTTTCTCAATTCTTCTCAATCTCATACCAGAAGCGTGTCTCCATGAAAGGCATGGAAGCTATTATAGCCACTATCAGTACATATGCAGGGCTTAGTCAGAGCCTTGGTTTGAGTAATAAAAAAAACAAGCTATCTCTTCTAAATATAACTATAAATGACTTATGGTAGAGATGATTTATTGAGTTAGAGACTATTATATACACATATCTCACCGTTAAGTACACAAACATACAAAGACCCTTTGTATGCATGCACTGAGCAAGCATATATGATTTAGTAAAGACACATGTGCATTACTGTTAATCTACCTATGGCCATGGTTGCAAGCATATGCATATGCTGTTATGTTTGTGCAAAGTGTGGTTGCCTACATCTATGTGAATGATGCATGATGATGCCTGTGAGGAGAGAATCGTGTCTGTTCCTTTGTGATAAGGAGAAGACAGTAAAGAGTTAACAGAATCACTATGAAAACCATTTTCCAAAAAAGCTGCACCCTAAATTAATTTTGGCTGGTAATCTATATCGGGTTAAATAACTCCTCCTTATTCTGTAACACAGCTGAGGCATCTCCAAATGTTTATCTTGTTTTGTAACCGGTACCTTCTGGTATATTCTAGTGCCAGCACTCCCAGCTCCTGCTATATTTCATTCTCACTATTTTTGGACTGGAGCTGCTGGTTCCAGGTGATTTAATAAATTGCTTTTTTTTTTTTTTTTTGGTGTTCCTTTTAACTTACCCATCTGCTCAACACATGCGTAACTTGCAATCTGTCGGCAGTTTGCAGAAAGACAAACTGTCAGAGCTGCATGCATTTGACAACTTTGTTCCCAATTAGATTAGTGGTAATTTTAACAGATTTCAGGGCAATGGAGAAAGGGATGGCATGTTATTAAAGCATCAGTTCTGACAGACCCGAGCACATATGATTTCAATGTAAATTATTTTAAATGCTTTAATTAAAACTAGAGAAAGATTTACCCTTTTAAATGGTAAGTGATAGCAAGACAAATTTAAAAGGAAGAGAATAACCAAGTTTCCTAAATGGTTTATGTAGTGCAAGGCAATCCAGCAGTCAAGGCGACTATAATCTATGGCGGTGATGTGGAGGCCGAGTTAATTATTCATTGCTTCCTCTCTGTAGCAGATGTGATTCAATACATGAGGTAGAGGATTCAGAGCCTGGAAAACTCTGTGAAAATCTCAGCTCAAGCTTCTTTGGAGCCATCAGGAAATTGCCAGAATCTGTTTAACACGTTAAATATATTCACAAGAAAAAAAATCTTTTTTTTTTTTGCTCTTTGTTTTTCATATACTTAAATGCAGCTGCTTTTTTCCTTCACTAAAACCTGTATGTACTGCAGCCTCCATATTCCCAACCCCTCTCTTGGTTAATACCCCTGAAGCACAGGCACAGATGTACACAAGTGACTAGAGCAGGCCATCTCAGGGATCCAAGATTTCAGATCACTTTATAGGCACACAGCTCTGCAGAAAATATCCATCTATAATTCAAATGTACTGCAATTGTCACAATTCATGAGCACAGATCATCACTGGAAGAATATTGGAGGTTTTATGTGTGTGTGTGTGTGTGTGTGTGTGTGTGTGTGTGTGTGTGTGTGTGTTTGAGAGAGAGAGAGAGAGAGAGAGAGAGAGAGAGAGAGAGAGCTCCATAGAACCAAGGACATGTATATGAGGAGAGATTTCCCTCATGAACTTGAAAATGTGCTTGATTTATTCAGCCATAAATCTAACCATTGCTTTAATGCTTTCCATTTGTTCTTAGACAACACTGGGCATTTTATTATTGAAATCACCAATACATTAATTAAGGTTTAATATCTCCTGAACGTAATTGCCTAAAATTCTTTTCATGCACATTTCATAGTCACTTGGGAAGGGCTCACCATTTTATATATGGGCCTTTAGAGTTGAGAGCTGTCAGGTCTTTTAAAATTATTGAAGTGATTTGAGAAAAAAAGGTTATTAGTATCTAACATGGAGGTCTACTGAATTTTTCAAATTGTTGTTCAAAAAGTTAGTGCTATGTGTCTCTCTTACTCAGATTATTGCTATAACTGAATTGGTTTACAACTTTGTATTATATTAGAAATAAATATCTGCAGCAAGCTTTTTAAAATTGTACATAGAATAAGTGCTTGCATTTGACATTTTTGAGGGGATGAAATTAACAATTTCCTTTGTGCAGAATCTCCACACTCAGGGTTAGTGGATTATTTAGTGTGTGTGTGGTGAATCCATCAGAAGTGGCCTTCCAGGAGTGATGGAAGATGCTAGAGTGCTGAGTCAAGCTTAGCAAACTTTCAACTTCCTTCCCTGGCAGTATTCTTTAAGCCTTTCTCTAAGTTTCAGACTTTTCACCACCCAAAAACTCTTATTCTTATTTTTATTCCTATCTTCATTTTTCTTTGTTACAGTATAACATAGTTTTTGAAATACACCAGCTTCTGATAGGAATTTATCACTACTACTTCCTGGGTAAATTATCACCAGCAAGTACTTATACCTATCTGAGTCCCAGTTTTCTAATCTTGGGCGTAACACTGAACAAATAATTTCAGAAGGGACCAGAGAGGTGACGCTAGAGGTAAGGTATCTGCCTTTTATGCTCTAGCGTAGGATGAACCTTGGTTCAATCCCTGGCATCCCATATGGTCCCCCCCAAGCCAGGAGCGATTTCTGAGTGCATAGCCAGGAGTAACCTTTGAGAGTCATTGGTTGTGGCCCAAAGAAACAAAATAAATTTTTTTTAAAGTCCTTTAAAATGTATTTAATGGGGTCAGAAAATTTTTACCCCCAAAATACAAACTCTCTCCTCTTATTTACTATGACACTTTAACACTTTTCAATAATTTTATGTTTGCTTTTCTTTGTGGAGAAGTATAGAGGGGTATGGAAAGTGTTTTTAAAGGAATAGAGGTATTTTTTACCTTTTCAATATAGGAATCACTGCTTGTGTATGCAAACTCTCAGGGTCACAATTAAAGTTGGTCAAGGCCAACGTGAGGCCAACAACAAAAGATTTCTTTATATTACTGATATTTTAGTATCCTGAAATCAACTTGATTTCTTACCACCCTTATCAAAATGTACTTCAGCAAATTAGAGTTTAAAATATTATATTTTTAATTTTTTTTTTGCTTTTTGGGCCACATCTGGTGATGCTCAGAGGTTACTTCTGGCTATGCACTCAAAAATCACTCCTGGCTTGGGGTACCATATGGTACGTCGGAGGATCAAACCATGATCCATCCTAGATTAGGCAAACACCCTACCGCTTGCATCACTGCCCTGGCCCATATTTTTAATTTCTGTATAATACTTCTTACTATGATGCTGTTTCAAATTCTGTCTCAATCTTAGTTACTTAGATTTCTTCCTATCTTAATATTTATTCAATCTGAGATCCTAGCTAGAATATTCAAGAAAGACATCCTGGTCTTCGGTCTACATTAGTATTCTTGAGCTCTCAATGCTAAACAATCCATAATCTTTACAAGGACAGTGCTTTTGTGACTGTCATCACAAAGCTAGCTATAAGGAATCTTGGCTGAATGTACATACCCAATATATAAAAGTCATCAAACTCTCTATAAATACAGATATCTGGAGTATAAGATAATCATGTACCTCCTTTATCCTTTATCAATTAGAAAACCTAAACTATATAAAACTTGTCCAACAGCTTTGAATTTTAAAGCTCCAGTGCACCTGTTTAATCTGGACTAATTTCTTTACACAGGCCTTAGTTAAAATTAATATTAATAAAAAAGTGGTTTCATTGTTCCTCAGAGGACTGACAAAGTATTAGATGTACAAGAATCAAAACTCTCTTTGATTATACTAGAAAAAGTTATGATGTGACACTGGTCAGTCTTCCTTCCAAAGGAGATGTAAAGTACTCGGTCCCATGTGGATAACAGGGACCCTTTAAAATCTTTTAAAACCCTTTTATAAGTTGTGAACTCTTTTAAATAGCACAAATAAAGGCACATGATACAATAACCTTAGAGCATTTCTTAAGTTCAAAAGTAAGATTGCTGAGTTTTTAGTTCCTCAGTAGCTGAGCAAAGGAATTCTGTATTTGTTGGGCAATAGATCTAGTGACTAAGAGCAGAAACTTTTATCTAAGTTCATATTCCAATATAACAAGTCAAGAGACATTTAACAGTTTTTTTTATTTTTGAAAACAAGTGCTTTTATTTTTATAAACATACACTAGATGTGCTTGGAATATTAACATAATTAATATATCCTAGATGCCTGGTACATTATAATAAATCTTAACAATCATATAGAACTAATCATGAATGAGAAAATTTTAAATCGTGTTCTTTTCTGTAAGATTGTGCTTTCTAAATAGTCAGTGTTATGGAGCTTCATATTCATAAGGACCCTATATTTGAGTTTTAATTCTCTGTAAGTAACACTTAAAATTCTTAATAAATTATCTTTTAATATGTTGAGCAAATTTTGATGGTACAAGGGGAGATATGTCTTGATTTAGAGTATCAGATCATCTTTGGTTCCACTTCCAATCATTTCTCTTTAGATGGGTTCTTTGGCCCTCACCCCCTCTGGTCTCTTTCTCTCTAATAGCTACCAGTTCTGCCTTATGTCCTTCCTGGGACCCAAAAGAGTTGTTTGTGCTCTCATAAGGCAGAGTTGAGAAGAGTTTGCCCTCTCTTCAGCCATAACATGTTTGCCAGGCAGCTCTATGGAGATCTTATCCACCCTAATCCAAGTTCTGAATGTAGCCAGCATAGAAATAGACATTTACGGAGGAATTGTGTGACTATGTTAAGTTGGTTTAGTGAACATTCAGTCAACTGATAGAAATGAGTTCTGAGCTACAGGATGGGCAGCAGAATGGGAACACTTGGGAACAGTGAAAGAATCCACTTATTTCAGCTCCATGCCAGAGAGAACATAGATTCATTAACAGAGAGTAGGTCAACCTGATAGACAGTAGAAGAGAACAAAAGACTCATCCTTCCCCCCCATATTAAATAACACACTATTTCTGTCTTTTTGAACAAGGAAAGATTTTGCATCTTAACTTACTATAATCTTAGTAGTAGTATTTTTTGAGATTATAAAAAACAGTACAACTTCACCCTTAGTATACGTTCCCTTGGGCAATTTGCAATTGTTTAATTTAAGAGTAGGTCGAAGAGTAGAATTTCTAGGTGAAAATATGGGTAGTTCCTAAACATTTTGGGAATATTTTCTGTCAGAAAGGTGATTAATTTATACTGACTTCAGAATTATATGGGTATATTTACATTGTCATTTCAAATTATAATATGATTTTCCTTTATTTTTACCAACCATTAAGTTGCTTGTGTTTTAATCTCAGATCTTGTAAGGCAGCCTATGATATGTAATTTCTGTCTATCAACACATAAATGATTTTCACTTCCAAGTAACAAGAAGTAACAAGAAAATCCATAATCTGAAGGCTTGGTTTTCAATACTTTTTTCAAATCTGCAGAGAATTTTCTATCCAAGAAGCATCGAATTTCTAAACAAACCTAATATGATAACAATTTCCAAAGAAAATAGAGACAAGGACCAGAAGGACCAGTCCAAGGGAAGAAACTTATAACAAATAGTAGGAGAGTGCAGTTAGGGCAGAGAGGAAGACTCATAAATATACATGGGTATAACTAAGCCCCTATAAAGTTAGTAATTTGGTCTAACTCCTCAGTATTACAGAAAATGATATTATATGGTGGATGTTTACAGATTAATCAAGTTAATAAATGTTATTTCACTGGGTCTTATTGTAGTGTGAGCCATGTCTTTAGCAAAGGGAATATTTATATTTGAAGATAGACATACTCAGAAGGAAAATGGAGAAGCTAATCATATGCAAACTGAAACACCTTCCTCTCCCTCCTCAGAGTCTCCAGAATTACCAAACTGGCCAACCCCCCAAATTTGTATATATAGTAATCTGTTATAATTTTTTTTAAATATGGAACACTTCAAAAATTTGCATGCTAACCTCACACAGGGGCCATGCTAATTTTCTCTGTATCGTTCCAATTTTAGTATATGTGCTGCCGAAGCAAGCACTAGTTATAAATTCTTATTATTCTTAGCTTACAACACATAGTACTACTTCATTTTAGTACTCACCTACAGAATAATAATATGATCAGCTCTTAAACCTAGTTTTGCTTAATCCTACTATAAATGTAAATAATGATATTTTCATTCTGTGAGCTATACATAGTGGCATTTTCCTGAATTCTTAGAACATCATTTCAATTATTATTGTTTTGACATTGACAATTTATTATTTATTTGATGAATTTCCTCTTTTTTGTAGAAATTCATGTGTTTATAGAAGTTAAACCTATGTTCAATGAGTAAAATTATATCTATATATGCTTACCTGGCAGGGGAGATACCATGATCACGAAGGTGGTTTCCCTAGGGCGAGGCTCACCCATAGCACTCCGGGTGTGCTGACCCTGCGATTTCCCCAAATGTGGGAAACTCGACTGCATAATTTGTGGTAGTGGAGGACTGCGTTTGCACTCTCCCCTGAATAAAGAAAAAGAAAAAAATTGTATCTATATATGTACATATAAATGCAATTTATTTTAACTGACCAGTATTGATAAAATATTTATGTGACAGACATCAATCTAGGTTTCTATATGAAGAGAAAATGGGTGTGGAGATTTTATTAATAAACAAAAGAAGTAGGGATGGAGGTTGGCTCAACTTCTAGTAGTATTTAGAAACTTGAGTTCTTCCAATAATATTTAGGGGGCATGGTGATAAACTCAGGGCTCCAACATACAGAGCATGAGCTCCAGATCTTTGAGCTATATCCTTAGTCCAAAAGGAAATAATTCAAGGGCAATAGTAACTCATGTGTGGTACAGTATAAAACATACAGAATGAGATCATTCATTTTAGTGGTAGACTAAAAGAAAAAACATATGTATGTTGAAAAATATATCGTTTTCAGTCCCTTGAATAAAACTAAAACATCACATATGTTAAGCTCTGAACTGTATCTACAACATAGACAAGTCATATTTAAAACACAAAAGATTTTTTAAGAGATCAATGTGGAAGAAGGCTGAAAAGATAATTTATAGTAGACATTGAAAAAAAAAGAGGAAACTAAGCAAGATGCTATGTGGCTTACTCATTAATTTTTTAAATTTATTTTTAAACTTATTTGGACACCTTGTCTCACCAATCCCATTCCCAGGGTGACATTTTGTCCACAATTGTCTCTCCCAATTGTTTCTACCCTTCCCTCAAGCCTGTCCTCTAGGAAGGCACACGATGATTTATTTTATATTGCTCATTACAACAAATGGCAAGTAGAATTATAGAAAAGTAGTTCAGTAAAAGAAGATTTGTAAAATTTGTTATACCTCACAATGGAGTTATTAAAAAGAGTCTGAGAGTTTACTAAGAGTTTGCTACTGGAACTTTGTGATTTTGTTTGTTTTTCTTTATTGAACATAGTTGGTTTCTATGCTACTTTCCCATCTAATTTGCTGTGCTCCCATTGGGTTATCAGTGATGTCACATGGAAGATGTCACATGGAGATGTCAGATGGATGCTCCTGGAGAAGTGGGAAGATTATTAGTCAGGTGCCTTCTAAAAGTGCCTCAAGTTTTCAGCCCAAATATTGGTTAACCATGAGTTACTTGGGCTTGGCTTGGCAATTTCTTATAGATTAGTCATGAAGATATAAAGCTGAGCAGTTGTTTACATACCCATAGTTTTGGGAAGTTCTGGGGATTCCTGCATTACAGGACAATGGAGGGATGCTGCCATCCCCCACACCAAGAAGACCCGAGTTTTCAGCCTGAAAACCAGTGTACCTGGAAGTTTTGTCTGCTTGACATCTTTGCAGAGATTAGTTCCACGTAATCTATTTTGATGTCTCAAGAGATTTGAAATATGATGCAATGAATAGAAGATAAAATAGCCAAAGAAGACCTTGCATATTATAAAAAAAATTGCATAGAATATTTAATTTCATTTCTTACTTTGTAGCTTTTATTATAGTATATCAAATAATACCCAACTAAATGTAACAGACTATATAGATTTATTATATCAAGTAATAAAGACTGTGGGGACAGATTTTTTATTTTAACCCATCAGCTTTATAATACTAAGATTCTAGGTCAATTTTCATGCAATTCTCTTGTAATTTATTTTTAAAAAAGCAGAAATCTGTTGAACTCCATGTGCAAAACAAAAAAAGACAAGGACTAGATAGGTAGTACAGTAGGTAAAAATGCTTGTCTTACTTGCATCCAACCTAGGTTCAGTTACTAGTATCCTTCCATATGTTCCTCTAACACCCAGTAAGAGTGATTCCTGAGAGGGAAAAAAAAAAAAAAAAGAAGAAGCTCATCTTGTGGAGAAGAGTTAGAGACTTGTGTTTATGTTGAAAAAAAAAAAACACAGAGATAAGGCAGAAATAAGGCTGTAATGCAGTAATGAGAGTGTCAAATGCCAGAGCTTACTAAGGACAATTGATCAATTACATACCACTCCCACAGCTCTGCATTTACTGCCATCCTGTTGAAATTGTCCAGGGTAGAACCGTTTATATCAAGGAAACTGGCAAACTCTATGAACCAGGGCTTTTAATTTTTTTGTTGTTGTTGTTGTGGTTGTTTAGCCAGTTGTTAACAATTTAGAAAAATACCACTAGAGTTATAAATGCATATAGATTCATACAGTGTGGAGAACTTGATTTTCAGGAGAGAAATAGGTATTTTACATTTATCGTGTCATCAATCTAAATCAATTATCAAACAGGTAAGTGAATAACCTCAAATTTGAAGTAAGATTAGGAGTAGCAATTTTTTTGTATCTAAATTTGTTGAGTTTGCTAAACAGAAAGACTAAAAATCATGTAAATATCCAGTAAAAATCTTTACAAGACAATCTATTCTCACCAGGTTTTCTAACCAAACTGGCAAAAGAACATATGTTCTGGGATTCCTAGGGACTATTTCTGAAGAGATGTCTGTGTATTTATAATGTTCTTTGTAGGCATTATCAAACTTGGGATCTCTACCCCTCTTTAATCTCCTAATGCTCTTAGAAACGAGCTTCAAATATTGTCTGTACTCCAAAAGCTGGGAAGTTCCCAAGACATGTGAGAACGTCACATAAATATCACTTTATCCACTTCATTCTTTTCATAGATCACAACCAATTTTCTGGAATAGAATATTTGAAGGTCCGTGGTTAAAGTCCATACCTTCACTTTACTAGCTTATCTGTACAATAAACATCCTGAGTAAAATATGAAATTATTCTTAAATCAACTTGACTCTCACATTTCAGCACTCAATCTCTTATCTGCTGCTCTGTGGGGATTAGTAAGCAGATGGTGACCATCCTTCCTGTAAGAGACTTGGGGACAGATGGACCTCCTTATTTTCTGAAACATTTTCGGCAAATTAAATTTTGTAAAATGAATTGACTTTTATTTGAGATCTCCCCTGAGTAAAAGAGAATCTGCTTGGGAGGTGAGGAAACCTCTTTGCAAGTGATTGATTATCTCCTCATTTGGGTTTTGTAAACATTAGTGTTCAGATATTGGGTATTTTTGAATTAATGCTTCTCTCTAAGCTAGCAGACCCATAATAAATCATTTTTACAGTCCCAAAAAATCCCTATTCATTTAAGTTCCACATAGCTACCATGTTTCTTATGATTTTACCATGTATTCTTACATAGTACTATATAAAGTACATATATTTTTATTAGTAGTTTGATTTACTTGGAAGTGAAAGTAAAGCTAATAGAGAGGAAATGATTTAAAATTATTTCCACAGACTGTCTTGGCTATCCATATCAATTATAGCAATACAATCAATAAGAAGAAGGAAATAATGTTACCTAATTGTCCACAGACCTTTGACCTTTCTATCTATACCACCTCACCAGATTCTCACAATACATCTATGGATGGGCAGGAAAATGTTTTACTAATTACAGTTCATGCATGAGGAAGTTAACAAAAGTGCATGCAGACTGACTCACTCATAAAGTCTGCTTAAGACATCATTAACATTAGTAGGATAACTAATATTTTTGGTCATTAATTCTTCATTAGACTAAACTCAGAAGTTCATTAATATCTCCCCTGAATTGTTTATTGTTATCATGCCCAATGCAGATGAAGAAGATAGTGTTAGGGGAATTTTTTTTAAAAAATATTTTATATTTATTTGATCATTGCCTGAGAGAAAGCATTCAAAGATATAGAAGCATCTTACTCTCAGGCATTAAGTTGCAGATACAGCTTATCCAAAGGATAAATAGGTCTGGAAATAGCTTCCTTATCTTTATATTGTGCCCAATGTAGATCACTTTGATTCCAGCGCATTAAGAGAGTTTTCAGATGCCGGGATAAAAGATATAGTGAAGAAAGAAGAAATGCTGAAACTAATAGCCCATTGAGTGATTTGGTTTCTCCATTTTTTAATAGCAATAAAATTATAGGTCATTTTATTATATTATAATATAATATTATATATATATTTATATATATATTTATATATATTATATATATAAATATATATATATAATATATTATACATATATATGTCTGTGTGTGTTTTATACTCATAGTTGTTTTTCAGTACTCATAGTTGGAGCTAATGATATGGCTGACTAGGTAGGCAGATAAGAATGTTTCTCTTATATTACCATAAAAATGACCTATAATTTTATTGCTATTAAAAAATGGAGAAACCAAATCACTCAATGGGCTATTAGTTTCAGCATTTCTTCTTTCTTCACTATATCTTTTATCCCGGCATCTGAAATATATATATATATATATATATATATATATATATATATATATATATATATATATATATATATATATATATATATATATATAAAACCCTGGTGTTAGAAAATAGCATAGGGGCTAATGCAACTGCCTTCCTAGATCACCAGAAGATCATACAGTGTTTGAGTATCAAGAGTAATTCCTGAAAAGAGTCAGTAGTAGGGGCCGGAGTGGTGGCACAGGGTGTAAGGTGTCTGCCTTGCGCGCAGCGCTAGCCTAGGACAGACAGAGGTTTGATCCCCCAGCGTTTCATAGCCAGGAGTAAACCCTGAGCCTCACCGAATGTGGCCCCCAAAAACAAACAAACAAACAAACAAACAAAAGAGTCAATAGTAATACTGTTGTATTACTATTGTATTACACACACCTCAGGATGTGGCACAAAGCCATAAATAAATTAATAAAGAAATCTTCATTAGCTATAACTCACTCCAGAGGTTAAGAAACCTAATACTCTTGGGCTGGAACGGTGGTGCAAGCAGTTTGCAAACATTTGCCTAGCTCTTGCTAACCTAGGAAAAACCGTAGTTCGAATCTCCTGAGTCCCACCCATATGGTCCCCCCAGTCAGGACGATTTCTGAGCACATAGCCAGGAGTAATGCCTGAGCGTCACCGTGTGAGGCCCAAAACCAAACCAAACCAAAACAAACAAAAAAAGAAAACCTAACATTCTTGACATATCTAAGCAAGGTCTTCCAAAAGTTTAAATCTTTCCACATTCTTAAAATCGAAATAATGTTTCATGCTCTCATTCTTACTCATTTTATATATAAAAGAAAGACCTTTTTTGATTGTTGCAGTTTTGAATCTAGATGTTTTCCTTTCAGTCATTAAAACAATAGAAATATTTAGAGGATTGTCCAGAAAGTTAGTGACAGGAAAAGAAAAAAAAATGTATATTGTGTGTTCTTATTGAAGGCTTATAGGTATTATTTTCCACTGCATTATTTACAAGTAGTGTTAACAGAAGAAGAAATTATTTGCTGAAAAAAAGATAAACAAGGGGCCGGAGAGATAGCATGGAGGTAAGGCATTTGCCTTTCATGCAGAAGGTCATCGGTTCGAATCCCGGCGTCCCATATGGTCTCCCGTGCCTGCCAGGAGCAATTTCTGAGCATGGAGCCAGGAATAACCCCTGAGCACTGCCGGGTGTGACCCAAAAACCAAAAAAAAAAAAAAAAAAGATAAACATATGCCCTAAAAAGACAATAGGTTAGATTTAATCTTTGAAATAAGTTATAGAAATAAGAAAACAAGGGACAAGAGTGTTAGACATAATGACTACATTGTTAAACATAATGACATTCTTAGACATGGCAGTGTAACTACAGAGGATTGGACTATTAGAACTAGCTTAAAACTTTAAAATATTTATTAATGAACAGTGAACAGTACATAGTTAAAAAAATCTAGTTCACATCAGAAAAAATCCTATCTGAAAAAAATAAGAGAAAATTATAAGACCTAGTAGTTTATGATATCTGTTTAAAAAATCTGCTTCACATTTCTGGAAATCTATACTTCAGGTAAAGAAATAAAGAATTCCCAGAGCAAAACTACTATGAATTTTTAATCGGTGAAAATATAAAAAATTATACTACCATAAAGAGAATCCAACCAGCACCTATAAATAATAAAATAAACTTAAATTGACCTTAACTTATATTCCAATTAATTTTAAATATGTTAAGAAAGAATGGTGTGCAATAGGGTTATTTAGCTGTGGGGTTTAAAGAAAATTTTGTACTATCTTTGCAAATTTTTCTGTAATTCTTAAACTAAAATCAAAATTTATGTTTAAGAAGAATGCAAGCCCTGAAGTAAAAATAATACATTTAAAAAGCACAAGCAAATTAGCAAAGTCACAGAAATACAAAGCAATTAAATTAAAATGATTTGCTAACTATAGATTAGATCATTAAGAATCTTACTAAAACTGAAAATAGCCCTGAGAAAATTATCCTTGGGGGATCCAAAGTAAAAACATAGTGCAAAAAATACAACAAAGATATTAAGAAATATGGAAGGAAAAAAGAAAAATCACAACATCTACTAATTAGTCCCAATGAAGTTAATAAAGAGAATGGGAAAGACATAGTTAATGACATCAGTTAAAACGTAAAAGACATATAAAACTTAATTTAGATACTGAATAACTATAAAATATCAAGGGAAAAAGGCAAATAAAAATTGCTCAGTATAAATGGCAGCTTATCTATAAAAACAATAAGATTTTGTCATAATAACAGATGTTAGAAACTAATAGATTTAATACTGAGAAATCAATAAAATTCAATCATTCTATACCAACTTTATAACTTTATTAATCTAATAAGGCCTCTGCAACAGAATAGCACAAAATGTGTGGATTAAACATAAAAGTATCCCAAGATATTGAAGAAGGAATTGGGCATTTTGATGGTGAGAGATGCAGTATCTGCACATGCTCTTGTAAACATGTGACCTAAACTACAATAATTAAGCAAGTCTAAGATCAAAATTGAGGCAGGTTAGAACTTACATGGCACTTTTCTTAGCTTTTAGAAATCTTTCCTCTTATCTTTATTTTCACATAACCTGTCCTCTGTGCATGCTCTTTTCTGTTGCCCCATTCTTTTCTGTGAAGACATGAATAAAATTGATTCAGAGTCCTCCATTCTTTTTAGTTTGGTGCTTCGGGATCACACCTGGATTTCTGTTTGCTTGGTTGGGCTCCAGACAAGTTCAGGGATCACTCTTGGTGATTTTGAGGAGTCATATTCTATACAAGTGATTGAACCCCAGGTAAAATGCTTACAGGCAAGAACTTGTCTTATCCATATCCTATCTCACCCCCAGAGTCCACTGTCCTTATAACCCTTATGTTTCATCTTTACTAACTCTTTTAGAGGGTATAAAATTGGAGGACAGCCTTCAATATATAAATTTTGATTATGACTTCATAGAATTGATATCCAATTCCATCAAATGTATCAAATATAAAATTTTAAGAATGTAAAAATTTGATGAATTTTGATCAAATAACCAACTATTCAAGAACATAAATTTATCCACAATGTACCATTTACAAAACTGAGATATATAATCAGTAAGGAAAATTATATAATAGAGTATATATGCAGAAAACAATAGTGAAAGTAAGATATCCCAAAAACATCTTGGTAATTATAAATAGTGATGGATTCTACAAAATAGACTAATAACAAAATAAAAAGTAAAATAATAAAGATTGGTTAAACCTTGTAGAAAAGAAGAGGAATTTAAATATTAATCTTGATTTCCTTTTTTGAGAATGTGCCTGCTGATTCTATAAGTAGCCTACAGAATATAGGTTATCATTTTTAGAAGTTAAAATATATATTGATATTTGCAATTTAATTATTGTCCTATTCCCCAGTTGCTTCTCTCTTGAGGCTATACTTATTAATTTATATCTTGTCAATTAAATAAAATGTAAATGCTGAGTGATGAATATATATTTTATTATTTTTAGTTTTGGGGTCATACCCAGTGATTCTTCTGATCATGTTCTCAAGAAATACTTATCGCAGTGTTTGGGGTACCATATGGGATGCAAGGAATATCTATTTCTCCAGCATCTGTAATATATCTTAATGAAAGATGATCTAACTAGAAGTATAACCTCCTTCTTATTCTTGGAATGTGGCTATAATAATTCAAATTTCAGCAGTATTTTTAGGTAATACAGGATTAAAAATGAAAGATGAGTTACTAAAAGTAATATGTTCTGGATACAAAGTAACCAAAAATCTGTCATATTTGTACTACACTAATTTTTTCAAAATTATTTTACATGATAGATAAACTCCTGTTTAAGATTTTGATATTTTTGATTTTCTCTTATATTTACCCAAATATAAACTTATAGAAAGAAATAGAATGACTTAGAATTTTTTAATTAGCATTTTCCAACGAACCCCTAAAATGGATGGATGCTTGTCAAACATCTAAACCAATAAAGTTGATATAAACATACTAAAAATGAGATGTTTGGAGTATGTTTAAATATGTGTTTACATTAAGTAATTTAAGTGAAAACTAAAATGGCTGAAACTAATTATAAAGACATTTAGGTCAAATATGCATGTAAATAGTTCTAATAAAATTGTATTATAAAATGTGAGCATGAACAAAGCAATGAATTTATATTATGCTATTATTTTATACAAAATATAATTTAAAATATGTGTGTAATTAAATTTTTAAATTAAATATGTCTTTCTGCCAATAAAAATACACTAAAGCCAAGTCAGCTCTGTGTGTTATTGTGGTCCAGGGAGCTGCTCATTTCTCTTCCAAATTCATTCTTTTTCCATTACCTATCTTGGCCTTGACCTCATCATTTATTTTCATCCCTTTCAACCTGAATTCTTTTGAATTGTCTCGGGTTTGCAGTTGTAGCTATGGGCCAACCATTGTTGGACAAATCTATATTTGTTCTTAAAATTCAAACTCTCAAATCACAACCTTCAAAATTCCAAACTTTACTATAACTATTTAATATTTACTAGGCCCTATTAGTTCTGAGTATGAGTTTGATCATTAGAATAAGTTAAGTTTGAATCCAAAAATGATGTTAAACATAGTTTTTTAAAAAAGAGTGTTTCCTATAAATGTGGTGGAAAAGGTATTAACGGGTAACTAAAAATAGGCAAAGGGTCAAAATATGTGTAAAAATGTATCCAAGGCATTTAAAATTTTTTAAATCCATAAATAAAAATGTGATAAGTTATGCTCAGCAAAAGTAAGAGAGATTTATTTTTTGTTTATTTCTTTATTTTGTTTTGAATGCATGCATCTATGAATAGTGTTTGGTTGGTTGCTCACTGCAAGTTATTCTTTCATCTAAGGTAATCAGCTGGTTTGTGTTTCTCATATTCATGGGTGTTCGTACTTTATAAAGTTCTGGATTATGATATGGTCATAATGATTTACACCGCTTTTAGACTAGCAGCCCCTTTACTTCCCCACACCTTCTTACAGCTATTCATCATGCACACGTTTCCTTTAATCTCTCCCTTTCCTAAATATTGACTGGACCTATGAAATAAAATAAAGATATTGGAAGGATAAGGATCTTCAACTTGCATCTCAATAATGGCATGAATTCCATGCATGATACCCTCACACTAAAAAAAACATTCCATAAAGAAAAAAAATTTTCTCTTTTGTTAAATGATAGATTTAGGTGAAAACATTTAACATTGTCTTAAGAAACCCATGCACTACTTATGGGAAATACAAACCTAGTAAAAATATGAAGTAAAGTCTGTGAATGGAAAGAATAAAGTGGATAAGGTGCTTGATTTAAATACAGCTTACCGGGGTTCAATGTCTGCCACTGCATATTGCCCCTTCAGGAGCACTGTCAAGAATACATTCGGAGTCAAAAATAAGTATTGAGCACTACTGTGTTGGGCCCCATAACAAAACAAAGCAATTTTTTAAGGCCACACCTGGTGGCGCTCAGGGGTTACTCTGCTCTGCTTTCAGAAATCACACCTGGCAAATTCAGTGGGACCATGTGGAATGCTGAAAACCGAACCCAGGTCTGTCCTGGATTGTCTGCATGCAAGTCAAACCTCCTACCTGTGTTCTATCTCTCCAGCCCAAAAGCAAAACAATTTTTAGTGACATTTGGCAATATACAAATTTTTGACCTAAAATATTACATACAGATATTATTCTCTAGGAAGTATAAAATATATGCCCATGAAATTGATTTAGACATATTTGCATTAAAATAAATTAAATTCTATAGAAAACTTATTAAATTTTACTGCATTCACATAATTTATCATTTTTTTATTTTGCTAGTATGTAGTAATTGTATGCCATATGTAAAAAAAAATTGAAAAAATGTAAAGTAACTGTCATTGGAAACCTTTAGTTCAGAAAATTATATGCAGTTATACAGTGTAATTTTTAGATACAATAATAGTTTGAAAGACAAAAAGTATGAAAGCATATGAGGAAATATATAACTTAAACTGTCAATCAGGAAAAGAAAGCTTTCAAAATTTGCAAATGTTCTGTAAAATTAAATAGTGGCTAATAAAAACTTATAGCTTTACTAATAAGAATTACCACCCTGCACCAACCAAAGTATTTTATTCGAATCTATCATAACTAATAGACATGGAATAACAAAATGTTTACCCCTAATACTTTATATATTATTTTACTAAAACAAACACAGTATATTGTGATTTACAAAATAATGGGCCATGTCAGGCATATTATTTTGTTATACTATTATGAATATTCACTCTTACTGCCTGAGTTTGATTCTCTTCATTAATGCTTGTGACTTAGGATAAATTTCCTCTTCTCTAAAATGTTGCTAATAGTCATTGTCTAGGGTTGTAAGGATTTAATGTCTAAGAAATAAGTACTTAAATCATTATGTTGTACAAATGAAACAACAAAATTTACATTTCAAATATGCACAAAAGTAGATATTATTTTAAATATGTTTTAATTCAATTCAGTAAATGTAGAAATTACAATCTGGGTGTTCTTTATTGGTGTTAGTTTTTTGTGTGATTATGACACACTGATATTTTGCTTGTCAATAGTGAAACATCTGCATTCATTTAAGAAGCAAGTTGACTTTTGCCATTTATGAGATTCTTTTACAACTGTAAGATGCTGTCACTGCAATTTTTATTCCAAGCGATAAATATCCATTTGCACAACATTTAGCTAGTTTTAGTTTATTTGTCGTACAAGGTTATATTCATTATCAGCACAATGAAGCAACCTAACTATTGACTTCCTTCTCTTTCTTCTTTCTTTTCTCCTATCCTTCCCATTCCAATTTCATCTCAATTTTAAACATAATGACTATTTTTTTTATCAGCAAAGAATTGATCATATTATCTTAAGATGTAATTGTGTTTTATTAACAGATTATCTGGAATGGAAGCTGTATCTTTTATTTCTCTGGTACTTCTACATCCCTCCAAACTATTTCCATCTATATCCTAGAACTCTTTATAAAGGGTGCTTATTTTATTTAATAACTATATTCTCCATTCTGGTGATTAGCTTCTTATTTCAATAATAATAAAATTGTTTTTAAACTTTGTGCTTACTGATTTCTATTCTCCAAGGTAACGTTTTGGCTTTTTACAACCTGGCTTACCTACCATATGATTTCTCTGTTTTCTTAAGATGTCAAATTTTAAATTTAAGGGAAAAATCATTGTGTACATGCTATAAATGTAATTATTGTACATACTATAGTCAGAATTCAGATGTAAGACACAAACTATACAATTAAAATTACATTCTATTAAAAATCTACATTTTAAATATTGTAAAATGTTAAAGTCTGTGTTGGAAAGATATTTCATTTATTTGATTTTTTTTGATAATTACTAAATAAATCATACTAAAATCTTCATTAAAAGAGGTATATTGTTCCCCAGTAGAGGATTGCTTCCAGGTGTTGTTATAAAAAACATTGGAGATCCTACCACTGCTCCGACCTGCTCAAAAGAGACTTCCCTTAACAGTAAGAAGACTTGACAACAAGGACCTGCTTACAGGACAGGGTTCTCTGCATTGCCCTTTAATTGTGAGGTGAAACTAGAGGGCGCTCTGCACCATCTTGACTGCAATGTAGGATATGCAGATTCCAGGATCTTTAATACAGAAACATGATACCAACAACGAAGACTGTGTGAAAAATAAAAGAGTATTGGCACTACAGATAATGACCTGGATTGGACAACCTAGTTTGCCTGGAGCCTAGAGCTGGTCTTGTGCCAGGAAACTTCAGGGGTAGGGTCTCCTATTTAAGCCAAGGCTTGTCCTTTCCATGTCCCTCATATTTTGGTGGGCCTATGCAGACAATGATGATTGCCACTCTAACATCGTTTTTGCTGTGCTCCTTTGACTCTAATCCTTAAGAAAAACAACCCACTTAAACTTTTGAGGTTAACTTAAACTAATATGCATGTGCATGGAAATGTAAAAAAGTACTTTGCCTTTAATGTTTAAGGAGTTACATAAGTTTTATGGCTTTAGATTGCTTTGTGTGCTGCTAAGAAATATGTACTACAATCTGGGGACTTGAGGGACAAAGTAATTGTACATGGGTTCTGTTTTTATTTTCCTTAATGTTCTTTGACTGAAAGTTCAAAGTTAAGATATCAGCAATGGGTCTACTGAGAATCTGTTTATGGGTGATTGTCCTTCCACTGTAACTTTACCTTGTCCTCTTTCTATGCATCTTTGTTCTCATAATTAAAAATAAAAAATTAATAAAAAAAGAGGTATATTGTTAACATTGGTGACTGGTGAAGTTACACTTATAAAATGTATAACATTTTATACTCAATCTTTTTAACTCAATAATGAACAGCTTTGTGAAAAAATAGTATAAACAACCTTATAAATATGGCATATAAATAAAACACTCAAAATTTTTTCAATTTATATATAAGTTAATGTATTGATCAAATATTTTAAGAAAATTGGTTAATATATATAATATTAGACTTTCAAAGTTGTACTTCTATTCCACCTAAGAAATGTTTGCCTATTTCAACAGCACAAAGTTTCTCTCCTATGTATATCATTTCAGAAAGTTTACAATTTTAAGTTTTAATTTTTTGTCTGTGATTCATATTTTAGGTAATTATGAATATGGCATAAGGTAAAGATCAAGGCTTTTTTCACATAAACAGACAATTATTCTAGTATTATTTATTTAAATTACTATTATTTTGCTATTGAACTACTTTATTAGGGGCATTAATCATGTGTCCTTATTAAAATAAATTGACAATTTACCTCTCTGTGAAGGTATTCTGTTACTGGATTATTAATTTTACTAATTTATGTCTAAGACCATTTATCATAATATATTTTTATTACTGTAGCATTATGATAAATCTTGAAATTAGGCAATAAGTATTCCAATGTAATTCTTATGTTTTATAATAGATATGGCTATTCTGGATTACACAAAGTTTCTGAATACTGGAAATAAAGTCAAAAGCACTTAAACAGAAAAACTTTCAGAAAAAATGACTTTGAATCAGTTTATCAATAACTCTAATCAGAAAAATAGAAGAGGATTTTTAAAATTCTGACAGAAAGAATTCGACACAATTATGTTGCAGCAGAAACTGTCATCAAGAATATCTCTCAAAGAAAGGAAAATAAAAGTAATTTTTTCATATCTACCTCATCCTAAAAATAATTAAGGAAATTCATACAAATATATATATATATAAATAAGGAATGTTACATCATTAGAAAGAAAAGAGAAAAAACAAAATATCAATTACAATATAGCATCTATTGAATTTCTAAAATATATTAGAAAAGTTAAAATATACAAAGCAAAGCAATGAATTTTGGGCTAAAGAAAGTTACTCATCTTGCACAAGGCCTGAGTTTGAAAGCAGAACCACAAATATTCTCCTAAGCATCACCAAGAGAGATCCCTGAGTACAGAGCCAGGAGTAATTCCTGAGAATTACAGCTTACACAGCTGGGTCTGATCCAAAAACAAGAACAAAAATATCTAAATCATGTGTTCCCAAGATTATTTTGCTTAACTTTCCTCTTCCCAGGAAAAAATATAGTAACCTCCTACAAATATATCTTCTTTAAGTGAACAAATGAGAAATTAACCTCAATTGAACAAAAGACTAAGCACTGACTAGATTGTTGCAGTATATAAAAAGACAAAGATTATGAAGGGAGTATTTTGGAAAGAGGGTGACAGAGGGTGGCCAAATGGTGAACGGTGGAGATATTAGATTGGGGTAAGCAGTATTATTCATTTTCAAAAGTGTGTCTAAATAAATAATGGTCAACAAGTGCCAAACAAAATAAAACCAAATAGACACACCTTAATAATACTATAATTAAAGTGTTAAATATATTAAGAATGCAATTCTATAAGCCTCTAGAAAACACAAATTACATCCAGGGAATTCCATTTAAACTACCATGAGTTGTTACAGAGATAAATTGGGAGTTTAATAAGTCTTGCATGTCTGAATCCCTAAATTCTATTTCTGGTATTGCATGGTTTTCCAAGCACCACAGGGAACATTCCTAGAGACCTCCTAAGTATTGCTTTCCATGACTTTAGTGGTCCCCAATATCACATTAAACTATTTTGCTTGACTATACTTCATAATCTGAGTACTGCATTCAATACTGTGCCCCATTCAATCATCAACTCTAAAAACAATCTGTTCTTTTCTACTGAATGGAGTAAGTTACATAGCATATTTAATTATATATTCCAAGGAAACTCTGCCCTATCATTTTGAGTAGAATTAAGAATAAAGATACTTAAAATAAAATAAAAGAGACGAGGTCCAGGAGGACCATGATAGGAAGCTTACCACAGATAGCAAGGAAGTGCAGTTAGGGCTGACAATGATAGTTGGAAATTATCACTTTGGACAAGAACTGAGTTTTCAAAGGAGATAATGAAGAGGCATGATATCCTTCGGTAACAAATTGCAAACCATAGTGTCTAAAAGGGAACAAAAAAGAAGGGGGAGAGAGACAGAGGGGTAGAGAGAGATAGAAGAAAAATTGTTGCCCCTTGGGACAGGGATAAGAGTAGGAAGGTAATTGGGAACACTGATGGTAGGAAATGTGCACTGGTGAAGGGTTTTGTACATTGTAGGACTGAAATTTAATCATGAACAATTTTGTTTCTGTGGAACAAAAGCAAAAACAAAAATTTTTTTGTGGAACAAAAATTCATAACAAAAATTATGAAGAACCTTGTGCTTAAATAAATAATTAAAAAATAAAATAAATAGTAATGCAATTCACCACAATTAAATCATCCTTGCAAGAAGTAACTAAGTGATCTATTATAATAAAAATCAGTAACAATTTAGACAGTGTTACCAAAATTATACAATGGAATTGTATACAAATTTAAAAAATAGGGAGAGAAAATGTTGAAAATGTGCCACTAAAACATACATAAAAACAAACAATCTACTTAGTAGGTCACAAGTACAGAGCTTACATAAAAGCTTCAAGACACTTTCAAACAAACTTTGGATAAAAATAGAAGATCTGGGGCAGGTGACTTGGCTCGAGAGGTAAGGTGTCTGCCTTGCAAGAGCTAGCAAAGGAAGGACCAGGTTTAGATCCCCCAGTGTCCCATATGGTCCGCCCAAGCCAGGGGCAATTTCTGAGTGCTTGGCCAGGAGTAACCCCTGAGCATCAAATGGGTGTGGCCCCAAAAATCAAAAAAAAAAAAAAAAAGATCTAAATGTTTGGAGATAAATGAAGGAAAAATTCAACCATATTACAAAGAATAATATGAAAAACATAATATTTGATAAAAAGAACAATTCAAATTAAAAAAATTAAAAACAAATTAAAATGAAAAATTCTTATATTTGAAAATTTCCTATGTAAATATACAAAAATAATCCACCTTCTTTGTTTCTACAGAAAGCACAGCATCAATGTAAAGCTTGTAAATTAAACTAGATCAGCAAATGACAGATAAACCAGATGACACAGATTGCCAGTTTTAAAAGACTAAAAGATATGGAAAAAGGTGTAATTATCATATAGTGAGTAAGTACTTAAGAAAATAAGATTTTACAGTCAATAGTGTGTAAGCAACAAGAAGAAGCAACAAACATGTTAAGCAAACATATTAAGAACACATTAAATCAAGTTATTTGGAAAAGGTAAACATTAAGATTTTAATAGAAATAAATTAAATATAAACTAAAATATAAAAGAATAAATTACATGGCTTTCTTAATATAAACTGTATATATTATTATTAACAATAATACAGTAATAGGAAGGGACTTTAAAATTCCACTCACAATTATGGACAGAGCAAGTAAAAGAGGATAAACAAGGAAATAACAGCCTCCATGATGTACTATAACAGATGGGCCTTATAGACATTTATAGAACGTTTCACCTCAAAACAGCTGAATTTCCTTTTTTTCAAGAGCACACAAAATTTTTTCAAGGATAGACCATATGCTGAACACAAAACAAGTATCAATAAGTTTATAAAAATTAAGACTATATCAAGTATTTTTCTCTGATCACAATTGGCATAAAATTTTAACATAATCACAAAAATGCAAATATGTGTAGACTAAATGCAATGCTTTTGAGGCAACACTTAGTTAATGATAAAATTAAAGCACAATTTATATAAAATACTCAGACTCAAATAAAATAAAAAAATGTTTTCAGAATTTAAATTTAAGTAAAACTATACTAAGAAGGTGGTAATTAGTGATAATGTCCCTTGCAAAGAAAATGGGAAATCATTTAACATTACAGTAACTTGAAGAACTAATAAACACAGTTTTTAAGAAGAAGCTAAACATTAAAACTACTATAGAAAGAAATTAACTAAAGACTATAAAAATATAAAAGATAAAAATATTTTTATATAAAGATAAAGTCAATAAACTTCTAGCTTGGCATATAAAAATATTCTTCTGATAAATAGATTAAAAATTCAAGAAAAGAAATCAAACATATCATAGAAATAAAGGGAATTGTAGAAGGTAAGTACAAGCAATTATATGTCAAATAATTTGAAAAGTTTTAGATGCACATAATCTACAGGATTGAAACAAAAAATAGAAAATATCGACACTTTAAAATTATTAAAATTAAAATGTTTATAAGTAAACTTGTAAAAATAAAATTCTTCACTAGTTAATATTGTCAGTAAATTTTACTAAAATTTAAAGGACTTAAATGATAGTGTCTTAGTATTCCAAAAAAAAATCAAAGACAAAGAAATATTAACAGATACATCTTACGAGGTTGGTATCATCTTTATACCAACTCATGATAAGGCCACACACACACACACACACACACACACACACACACACACACAACAAATAACTATATTGAACACATTAACAAATTTCTCCCCAAACTTATTGTCAAAATTGAATCTAACATACCTATAAGATGTATACATCCTAACTGTGGGGATTTTTCTTAGAGGTTTATGGTTGAACATATACAAGACAAACTAAAATAAAAACATAAAATAAATGAATTAACAATTATAGAAGTAAATAGAAATACAATATTTCAGTAGATGTTGAGAAAGCATTTAGCAATTTTCATCAATGTTTATTACCAAAAGTCTCTGTAAAAAGAGAAGTGAAAGATACCACAGCATAGTAAGGACCACATACTTAAATCAATAGCTAATCTCATACTTAATTCTTAAAAATTGGAAGTGTTTTTTATAAATTTAGGAACAAGATAAGGTTGTCCACTATCAATACTTACATTTAATTTATTAATGGTCTTAGTCAGAAAATTGAATATTAACAAGATATAAAAAATTTCAAATTGAAATACATAAAATTACTTTGTAGATAATTTTTGCAGGTGATTTTATTTGCAGATGATATAATACATATGTTTATGTATATAATACATTAAATACTCCATTATAAAGCTATTAGGAAAATTGAGTTCAGCAAGATGGCTAGTTACAAAATCAATATACAAAATTATCTTGCATTTCTATATGCAAATAATGAATGAGAGTAAGAAATTAATTACTCACAATTATATCCAAACAATTAAATATTTATTATTAAACTTAACAAAGGATCCAAAGGAAACTGAAAAATCTTGAGATGCTATGAAGATTATAAACCAAGAACTTAAGAAATAGGCATGCTATGTATGTAGTCTATCATATTCAAATGTCAATTTTACCAGAAGTAAAATATATATCTAATGCAATTCTAATAAATATTTGCAATGAAACTTTGAAGAAAATCAATATATCTTTAAATAACTATGATAATACAAGGGACAAAAATAAAAGCATCATGTTACCTGACTTCAAGTTATATTACAAAGTGACAGTTTTTTAAATTGTTTTTAAATGATAAACAGCTGGAAGAAACTCTTAACCAATCAAAAGTGAGCTGAATGTTTCAGTTAAAATATTTCTCAAAAATGTATATATAAAGATGGGCAACAGGCATGTAAAATAGTACCCTTCATCACTAATTATCAGGGAATGAATGTAAATAAAATCCCACCTCACCTATCATTATGGCTTTCTGCAGCAGTAACAAATGTTGAAAAAAGTGTAAGAAAAAAAACTCAATTACTGTTGGTAGGAAGTTAGATAGTTGGAACTGGGAGTATTTTTAAGAAGCTAAAGAGAGAACAATTGTCTGATTAAGAAATCCTACACTTCTGTGTATCATCCACAGAATACAAAAACCTTAAGAAAAATATTTTATCCCACAAAATTACTACTATATTTATTGCATTATTATTTAAAATAGCTAAGGAAGAAAATAACAGATTTTTGAGAAATTCAAAATATAGTAAGAGATTACTGTGTACAATTTTATACTTTTAAACAGGAGAACTTCGAAGAAACAAATAGAAGAAAAATATAAAGTCAATTAAATCTGAACAAGGAGAAAGCAGAACACCTGAACAGACCAATCATGAATAAGCACATCAAACCAATAACTAGGAATCTCTCCAAGTACAAAAGTTCTGGTTCAGATGGGTTCCCTGGTGAGTTCTATTAAGACATTAAAGAATATATTTATTGTCTTTACTTCTTTTTTTAATTATCTTTATTCAAACACCGTGATTACAAATATAATTGTAGTTGTATGATAACAATCATGTAAATAACACCCCCCTTCACCAGTGCAAGATTCCCACCACCAATTTCCCAGATCTCTCTCCTCCCCACCCCACCCATACCTGTACTCAAGACAGGCTTTCTATTTCCCTCATTCATTCAAATTGTTATGATAGTTTTCAGTGTAGTTATTTCTCTAACTGCACTCATCACTCTATGTGGTGAGCTTCATGTCATGAGCTGCACCTACATGGGAAGATGGGGGGGAATAAGGGTTGGGACTGAGGCAATAAAAGATTAGAAATGAGCTTTGTAAGGGTAGTATCAAGGTCACAATACAAGGTGGATATTATGCATATATAAACTATATGCATACAATACTATCAATAGGATACCAAGGAGAAAAAATTTCCAGTGACTGTCCCAACATAAATCAGTGCTAAAACGACCCGCCCTCCCCCCAAAGTGCATTCTCAATACTGTAGGGAGAGGTAGGGGAAAAGCCTGATGACCCCTATAGAGCCCACCTGAACTGGCGCCCAGGGAAGGCCTGGAGTCTAGGGAAAATGGAGAGGGACAGAAGGGGGCCTGCCAAGCATCCCAGCTCTCCCCAGGCTAGGAAGAAGGCCTCCAGCATGGGGACTCCCAAACCCCATACCTGAGAAGAGCTGGCCTTCAAAATCAAAGGGGAAAACGGAAGCCAGATATCTGCCCTCCCTCCTCCCCATCCACCTCCCCCTTGGAGTACAGAAGGAGGAGGGAAGCCTGAGGACCCCTAAGAATCCACCTGAACCCACTTCTGGCCATCTGAGCCAGCACCCAGAGTGGGCTGGTGTCCAGGGGATAAAGAGGGGGACGGCTGGGGGCCTTCCAAGCTTCCCAGCTCTCTCCAGGCTAGGGAGAGGGCCTCGGCATGGGGCCTCCCCAAACCCCATACCTGGCAAGAGCTGGCTTCCAGAATTAAAGAGGAAACCGGAAGCTAGATGTCTGCCCAACCTCCTCCCCATGTACCTCCCCCCTGGAGTACGGAGGGAGGGGGAAAGCCTGAGGACCCCAAAGAATCCACCTGAACCCACTTCTGGCCATCTGAGCTGGCACCCAGGGAAGGCCTGGAGTCAAGGAAAAAAAAAAAAAAGAACGGCTGGGGGCCTGCCGAGCCTCCCAGCACTCCATAAGCTAGGGAGAATGCCTCAACATGGGGCCTCCCCAAACCCCTTACCTGGCAAGAGCTGGTCTCCAAAATCAAAAAGGAAACCAGAAGCCAGATGTCTGCCCAACCTCCTCCCCATGTACCTCCCCACTGGAGTACGGAGGGAGGGGGGAAGCCTGAGAACCCCTAAGAATCCACCTGAACCCACTTCTGGCCATCTGAGCTGGCACCCAGGGAGAGCCTGGAGTCCAGGGGAAAAGGACAAGGACTGCTGGGGACCTGCCAAGCCTCCCAGCCCTCCCCAGGCTGGGGGAGGGCCTCTGATTTGGGCCTGCCCAATCCCCATACCTGGAAAGAACTGGCCTCCAGAATCCAAAATCAAAGAGGAAACCAGAAGCCAGATATCTGCCTAACCTACTCCCCATGCACCTCCAACCTGGAGTATGGAGGGAGGGGGGAAGCCTAAGGACCCCTAAGAGTCCACCTGAATCCACTTCTGGCTATCTGAGCTGGCACTCAGGGAAGGCCTGGAGTCAAGGGAAAAAGACAAGGACACCTGGGGGCCTGCCAAGCCTCCCAGCACTCCCCAGGCTAGTGAGAGGACCTTGGGCATGGGGCCTCCCCAAACCCCATACCTGGCAAGAGCTGGCCTCCAGAATCAAAGAGGAAACCGGAAGCCAGATATCTACCCAACCTACTCCCCATGTACCTCCCCCCTGAAGTACGGAGGGAGGGGGAAAGCCTGAGAACCCCTAAGAATCCACCTGAACCCACTTCTGGCCATCTGAGATGGCACTCAGGGAAGGCCTGGAGTCAGGGGGGAAAGACAAGGATGGCTGGGGGCCTGCCAAGCCTCCAGCATGGGGCCTCCCCAAAACCCATACCTGGCAAGAGCTGGTCTCCAGAATCAAAGGACCCCTAAGCTGTGGGGCCTGCCAAGCCTCCCAGAACTCCACAGAATAGGGAGAAAGCCTCCGGCATGGGGTCTCCCCAAACCCCATGCCTGGCAAAAGTTGCATAAACTCAGTTTTTCTTCTTAAGTTCTTCCAAATTATTGAAGATACAGAAATTTTTCCTAATGTTTATAAATTTAACATTGCTCTAATACTCAAAGCAGAGAGATATTTTAAAAAAAAATTCAGATCAATCTCCCTTATGAGCATCAATGCAAAAATCTTTAACAAAAGTCTTAGCAAACAAAATCCAACAATATGCAAAAAAATTAAATCCCATCATCAAGTATGATTTACGTCTAGAAAGAAAGGATGACTCAACATGCACAAATCAATTTACACAATACACCAAGTTAGTAAATAAGAAAATAAAAAACATATCAGATTAATGCAGAGAAAGTGTTTTGTTGTTGTTTGTTTGTTTTATGTGCTCAGGAGTTACTCCTGACTATGTGCTCAGAAAATGTCCCTGGCTTGAGGGACTATATAAGACTCCAGGGATCTAACCCAGGTCTGTCCTGGGGCAGCCATGTGCAATGCAAACACCCTATGGTTGTGCTACCTCTCCAGACCCTAATGCAGAGAAAGATTTTCCCGCAAGATCCAATATCATCTATTCAAGATAAAACCTGCAACAAAATAGGGTATAGAGGGAACTTTCCTCAAGATTTTAAGGGCCATCTAGAAGAAGCCCAGGGCCAGTATTGTTCTTAATAGTGAAAAATTAAAAGCATTTTCTCGAGATCAAGTACAAGGCAAATTTTTCACTGTCTCCACTTTTATTCAATATAGTATCATAAGTGCTAACTACAGAAATCTGGCAAGAACAACAAATAAACAGGATCCAAATTGAAAAAAAAGGTCAAATTATCACTATTTGAGGATTAAATTCTGATATGTATACATAGAAAGAGTCCTCAAAAAAATCTTCTAGAAACAATAAACCAATATAGCAACGTAGCCTGCTACAAAGTCAATACACAAAAACTATTTGCATTTTATGTACAAAGATAGCTGAGGAGAAAGAGATTGTAGAGTATAACCTATTTAAGAGTTCAAAACTGTCAAATAACTAGGAATCAACAAAAGAAGTGGAAAATTCCATAAATAAAATATTCCAATATAAAATATTTCATAAAAACTTGATGTACTCATTTTTTCAACAACAAATATAAAAGAAAAAGTTCAAGCTTTTAGTACCTAAACAACACACGTTTAAAAAAAATCAGTAACTCAAAAAGAAATCTCAAAGGAAATAATGACATTGAAGAGAACAAAAATATGAAAGAAATTGCATATGGCACGATTAAAACAATAATACTAAGAATAATACTGAAAAGGAAATGCTTTATATTTGAAATGAGTTCTAGAAAACAAAAATATGGTTTAAAAATAATCTAAAGTTCTTTGGGGCCAGAATGGTGATGCAAGCTGTAGGGCATTTGCCTTGTATCTTGCTAACCTAGGCCAAACCAAGGTTTGATCCCCGGCGTCCCAAATGGTCCCCAAGCCAGGAGCAATTTCTGATCACATAGCCAGGAGAATCCCTGAGCATCACCAGGTGGTATGGCTCAAAAAGCCAAAAAAAAAAAAAAAAAATCTAAGGTTCCCAAGGTAAGAAACCATTTAGTATAGAAAGAGAATAAAAAAGTAAAAATAAATAAAGAAAAGAGCAGAAATCAATAAAATTAACAATAACAAATAAATTAAATAAAGTGCTGTGACATTTAAAGTATCATTGACATTGACGGTATCAATAGAAAATGAAGAAAAGTAAATAAATAAATAAATAAATAAATAAGAGATTAGTAATTGGGGCCAGAGGTGGAGCAAGCGGTAAGTGCTCTGCCTTGCTCGCATTAGCCTAAGACAGACCATGGTTTGATCTCCTAGCATCCCAATATGGTCACCCAAGCCAGGAGCGATTTCTGAGCTCATAGTCAGGAGTAACCCCTGAGCATTGCCGTGTGGCTCAAAAATCAATATATTTATATTAGTAAGTTAATAATAAAATGGGTAATGATACTGATTTGGAAGATTTCAACCAGGTAACAAAAATGCAAAAAAAAAAAAAACTTTAAAAGATAAATTTTACAATTTCAATAAAATTAACCAATTTTCTCCCAATGCACAAACTACCATTATCAGTCTAGATTAATTAAATTATTTGAATAAATTTGAGGATACAACTTCCAAACTTAAAATATCAAACTACCAGGCACAATTATAGCAGATAAGTAATGCCCTTCAATGGACTAACTACAATTTTGCACAATTTAGTTCATAAAATGAAAAAAAAATGTATACTCCAGGCCTCAGCCCCTGTATCACGCCCAGCAGCAGCAAGTCTTCTATAAGCCATGCTTCCTGCACCAGCTGCAGCTTCTGTTCCTGCAGCAGCAGGTGGTAGATCCAATCCTGAAGCTGCAGAGTGACTAACTGCTGCAGGAACAGCAGACAGATATAGAGAAAACCAGCAAGCACTGCAGAAAGAGGGTGCAGCAGGCCAGGCCTCTTCTGGCTGAGTTAAAGTCATTGGCTTGTCAATGTTGTCTATAGTTGACTGGCTCTTCCCCTCTCTCAGCTGTTTCTGGTGGCTGCCCTGATGACCAAGTTCATTCAGAAGATGAAGTTAACCTGGGTAGGTGGGTGTCCAAGCCCCCTGCCCAAACCCACCCAACCTGAGCATTGTTCTTAAGGAAAAAGCCTGGGAGAATATGATAGAGAAGGACCTAAAAGTTTGACAAGAACCTATTCATTCCAGGCTTGGCTCTCAGAGATCTCTTATTCTATTAGAACTCTTGTTCTAATGCAGTTTTCTTAAGAGCCTCATGCTGCTGAGCCATCTGTAGGAGCTTGGAGTTGGAGAGAAGGGCCAGGAAGTGGGAGGTAAACAGCATAACCCACTGGTACTACCACCCCTAAAGAGATTCTGCTGGCCATCAATCACATTAAAGGAGGTGGAAGATGGCCTCTTGTGGGACCTGCTAACAACCTGCAGCTCACAAAGGAGCTGAAACCCAAATAGAAATAGTGTTGAATGCAAAAGGAGAAGTTGGCATCAAGCATTTTCTGGAGCACATGGACACCATGTGGCTAGACTTCTGCTGAGGTGTAGTGATAATGTATGGAGAAGCATGGGAGTTGGTGAAACTGCAGCAATACTCCATCTTGAAGCATCAAGGACAATAAGGCCCTGCCAAGGACAATGACTCAGAGCTGAGTGTCAGAGGGAGAAGAAAGAGAAAAGAGGATTTTGAGGAGCATTGAATTTCACTGAGATGGACAATACCATGGGTGCAGTCAGTCCTGGGACTCTTCAGACTTCCCGAGTCAGCTAAAGAATAAGAAAAAAGTGGCCACCAACCAGGAGCAACTGGTCAGCAAGCTGGACAGGAGAAAGAAAGACAAGCTCAAGTCTACCTTAAAGTTCACTAAGGTGTCTTAGGGAAGAGGTAAAGGTGAGTAGGGCTACAGCCACTACCTAGTGCCTTAAGATGGCGTCCTTGGAAAGTACCTGAAGGCATTGGCCAAAAGCTTATTTCTCAGGGCCACCATGGAAGTGGGCTTCAAGGAGAAGGACCTTCCCAAGTTGGTCCACTCCCCCTTCACTTCAGAGTCAATAAGCTGCCACAACTCAATGAATAGTTGTAGCCAGATAGTAAAACAGGTAGGGTACTTACCTTGCATGAAGCCTACCCAAGCTGCATAAACCCCTGAGCCCTCCATCATGAATGATTCCTGAATACAGAGTAAGTAGAAATCCCTGAGCCTTGACAGGTATGTCCCAAAAAGAACACAAAATAAATTAAAAAAAAAAGTATAATCAGCTATTCAGACAGCACAAACTCAGAAAAAGAGTTGTAGTTCTTGAAAAATGATCTGCCCAAGGTTGCAAAAGGATACTGTTCTTCCTGCATGGCATATTGGCCAAGAACAGCAAGCTAGCTGCAGGATCCAGTTCTATCAAGAGACAGGAAAAACCAATTTTGTTTCCTGCTCCAAGAGGTCAAGCCCCATACTCCTTCAGTGAGTCTTAAAAGGAATTCTTTGATCAAGGTTACTAGCTCCAAACACAAAATACCTTCTTTTTTCTAGCAAGCAGAAGAGCAAAAGAAAGGATGACACTTCTCGTCTGCTTGGGCCTTGGAGACAATAAATAGGTTCTTGGCAACATAATCTGGATTTATCAGCTTGAGTCTCGGTTATTTGTCCAATATTATGATGACACCACTAAAGTTCCTCTGAAGCTTTTCTTTTTCTTTTCTTTTTTTTTTTTTTTGGAGCGTTTTTTTTGGGTCCACACCCAGTTACATTCAGGGGCTACTCCTGGCAATGTGCTCAGAAATCACTCCTGGCTTAGGGGACCTTATGGGACCCAGGGGATCAAACCAAGATTCGTCCTGGATTGGCTGTGTGCAAGGCAAATGCCCTGCTGCTGTGCTATTGCTCTGCTCCCCTCACCCCCCAGGAGATTTTCTATGGATTGTTATTTTAGTGTTGGCCATTCTCCACTCAGCACTCTTACTCATGATCCTGTCTCTGCCCCACTCCACCACTTGCTTGGACTGGGCTATCTGGCCTATGATAATCCTGTAAGTCACCCTGAGAGAATGCTTATACAAGAAACTATATTGTATGAGAATGTGACTTGATAATTTTTAGCAATTTTTATAATACCAACCTTTAATGAATATATCAAGTTCATATTTAAATTCAAAATCAAAAATAATGGGCACTTTCTAATTCATTTTATAAAATTAATATCTCCTGCTACCCAAGCTAGGCAAAAATTAAGTTACAGAAAAATGACCCACATGAACACAGGCAAGAAATATTTTAACAAAATTTTACCAGAAAAAAGACAAGTTAGTTATATTAAGATCTATATAACATGTACAAAAATGCTTGCAGTTTATTTCTGGCTTATAAAGCTGCTTCAACCATACTAGATTAATTTTTTTCTAATTCTTCTGATAGTTACTAGATTTATTTCTAGGTGCTGAATTGCTAATTCAGAAGAATCATGTCTTTATTTCAAAAGAGCATTTATGCAAAATTTGTGCTATAATTTCCCAAGCATCCATAATATTTTCTTCAAAAGTTGAACAATAAGAAACACAGACACATAGGGATAATAGAGATAGTCTAATTCTTAAGATGTTTGCTTTGCACATAGCCAACCCTGGCTATATCTCCAATACCAAACATAATGGCCTGATAGGCCAGGTGGTGACTCCTAAACATAAGGCCAAGTGTAAGCCCTCAGATAGCCCCAAAGTTGTAAGAGAACACAAAATATGGCATGTATGGTCATATGTCAAAAATACTTTTTGAAAATAAATGGTCACATTTCAATCCCCAAACCAAAAAGTTAACAACAATAGAATCAAGAGACCCTAACTATAACAAGCTAAACACAAAATGGACCTGTTACACTAGTATACCAGGAGACTAAGGGTGGAGGCATAAAATGCATGCTGGGTACTATGGTGGAAGGAGGTCAAAGGTCAACATTGGTGGTGGGAATAGTCCTAATTCACTGTCACTATATGCCTGAAATACAACTGTGAAATACTTGTAATTCACAATGGTCTCAATGAAATAATTATAAAATCTTTTTCATTATGTAAGAATAATTTAATGTAAGAAAATGAACTTAGATACATTGAGCAAAAGATAATTGTTAGTTTTCATGAGAGTTCTTCTCAAAATGTATATCAGGGTCTGAGAGAAACTTCAACAAGCTGAGCACAGTTTTCATGTGAGAGGTCAAGTTAAGAAGTCCGTCAAAGAATAAAAGCAGTGGCATGTCTAAATCTGGCCAGCATCCATAGACTTAGTCTTCTCAAAAGAGTTGTTGAATAGTCCTGAATTATGGATCCACTGAATGTGCAGGTAAAATCTGTGAGAAATTATCAGCTAATAATTTCAGGAGGAAAGAGTGGGCCAAGACTTTGCTTTGCTGATGCCATACCCTGTGCACCTATCATCCACAATTGCCACTTTGCCATAGCCCTGCACTGAAACTTATTGGCTCTCATCAGAAACACCAATCCCACCAAAACTCCAGGTATGCAGGTGTTTGGACTGATATGCTTTTGGATTGAGTTTGAGCATTTTCTCTCTGCCTTCTCATACTTCTGAATATTTGGGCAGCTGAAAAAAAATGCCCCACAAAAGCCATAGTATTAGCAATAATGGTTATAATTCCTGGATCTCACAACAACCCATTTTTTTTAATAATGTCATATCCATAGAAATTTAGGTGCCAATTTGTATCTGAAGCCATCTAATGTTTAGAAACAAATAACAGAATTGTCAACTAGCAACAAGAGTTTACTAAGCCTTATGACAATGACTTAAGTGACCTCATTGGAGATAGAATACTTCCACAAATTTACTTGTTGCTCTTTTCTTTTTTCTCTTCTTTATTCTGTTCTTTGTTCTTTTTAAAACAAATAAATTCTCCAATACTTACTTAGAAACAAATAGATTATGATCAATTCTCAAGTATATAATACCTGCTCTTTAAATAAAGTGAAATAAATTTAAAATAAGTCTAACAGAGAAAAATTAAAATCATAGATTGAAGAAAAAAGGGATCCAAGGAACATATGATCAATTTATCCCATTAAAAGTTACTCCCATAAAAATAGTGTGCTTTGTGGTCCAGGACCCAAAGCCATTTTAAGTGGCTATGTGAAAAAGATTCTGGAAATTGTATCAAACAAAATTTTCCTTCTGAGTCTGGGAGTCTTGTGTTTACAAAGAAAGTCAAGTAAATTCTGTCAAATAAAGAAAATATTACTATAGGGTATATAATATATTTTATTCTGTATTACTGTAGGATATGCTGTATGGGTAGCAGATAGAGGTACTTAACACATCTTTATTTTGGGGGGGGGTTTGGGCCACACCTGGTGATGCTCAGGAGTTACTCCTGGCTGTCTGCTCAGAAATAGCTCCTGGCAGGCACGGGGGACCATATGGGACACCGGGATTCGAACCAACCACCTTTGGTCCTGGATCGGCTGCTTGCAAGGCAAACGCCACTGTGCTATCTCTCCGGGCCCAACACTTATATCTTTGAATGCAAATATTCTATGATTCAGTTGGAGCAAGGATCTACAAGAGTTGTTTTAAACCCCACTGAGAATTACTTAAGCACAACATCCTTGCCTAAGTTGTTTGAACCATTGCTTAATTTAAATGGTTCCAATTAGCTAATGTAGAGATGGAGTTTGAGAAATAAATGTTCACATTAACAAGATTCTCGATATAATCTTGACAGTCCTGGTAGGATGGTCTGCAGAAAGCACTTCAAGAGTCCAGCAAATAGCTCTCATAAGTTTTGCACATTTTAAAATGATGTTTATTTTAATCTTTTAGAATTCTAAGATCTCTAATTAACTGAAGTTTATATGGTGGTGAACAGTTAATTACTCATTTTTAAGGCAAGTGATTTGGATTCTATAAAAAAATCTATTGATGCATCTGGTGCCAGACCAAATTACGAGGGTCTCACTTCAATTACAGTCCCTTTAATGACACTGGGAATTGGAGTTTTTCTTCAGCTATCACCTCAAATTTTCCAGGTTTAATTGTCAATTCAGTCATTGTCACTAAAATAAGAGAGAGAAAGACCCTTGGGTCCTGAGATAAGTCAGTTTTATATAATGCATTGCATTTCATCACCAATTCTACAATTAGCATAGTCATATCTTAATCTCATACATTCTGACATGTGGCCATGAAGCAAAATAAACTCAAATAAATGCAGGGACTTAATCAAAATCAATTACTTGAATTTACTTATCTGGGAAATATTTATTTTATAGATGGTAGCATTAAAGAGTGTTTCTCAATATTTTTCCAACTATGGCTTTTTCCAACTTCTGACTGTGTCTCTTCCTGTGGCCCCTGTATCCTACCATAGGGCCCACTGTATATTTACTTGTGGCCCTATGAGTATACTATTTTCATCTGTGACTTCCTTATACTTCTCTAGGTATCCTAAGTCTCCAGGTTGAGAAAAACTGGTTTAAAGGGTTTACCATCTTGCTATGTCCACAAAGCTTTTTAGAAGCAAATTTGAAATTTGAGCACAGGTATGCAAATAAAGCTCACATTCTCCTAAAGACCATGGAGTTCAAGAACTAAATGAAGGCATTAAAAAAGAGAGAGAAACAAGACTTTCAATTAATGATGATTTGCCTTTCTTGCAACTTGCATACTCTATGCATGTACCTGTACATGTGTATGTTTTTCCAATGGGAGAAGTAACATTCTGTCATCATACACATTTTATTTTAAGAGGGTTCTAAATATAATTATAGTAATCCTTTTACCATAAGCACCTGTGTTTTCATCAATAGTGTTATCAGAGTTCTGATTCAGAATATATTTCTTTCTTGGCAGGAATAGTAAAAGACCTGGAATTCAAGTAGAATTTTTATAAACTGCTTCCAAATACAAACGCATTAACTATTTTTCTTTTTTTGTTAAAATAGCTTTACATGTTTAACCAGAAAAGAATGCATGTAAAGCAGCATATGAATTGCATGTTTTAGGGGCATGGAGGATTTGAACAAAACCTGGTGATGCTCAAGGCTTACTTCTGACTCTGTTCTCAGGAAACATTCCTAAGATTATATGCAGTGTTGGATTGAATCAGAATTGAATCAGCCATACACAATGTAAGTGCCTTAACTATTATATATTTGGCCCAGAGTTACACATTGTACCTTCCATTTTTTGTTGGTTTTGGGCCACACAATGAGTTCTCTGTATTAAGAGCTCATTCCAGATGACTCAGAAGACCATGTGAGGTACTGGGGATCAAACCGGGTAGTCCTCATGCAAAGCAAATGCCCTGCCTTCTGCTTTAGCTAGGTACACATTTCTTTAAGTCCTTTACCTACGTTACACATTTCTTAAATTTATTTTTTAAATTCCTAATAAGTTGTCATCAGATGATATCTGAGAATATGTGCATTCAGAGTGGCAGAGCAGGGCCAGAGAGATGGTATAGGAGTTGAGGCACTTAGCTTTGCACATTAATAAACTTGTTCATCCTTGTATCGCATATTATCCCCTGAGCATAGCCAGGTGTGGCCCCTGAGCCCACAAAGATGAGAAAGTTCTGAGCAAAGTAGTATATGACAGAGCACTCCTTCAACAAAAAATAAAAGCAAAGAACAAATCAAGAATGACAGAACAGAGTGGTATTGTGGATAATTGATGTTTCATAAATAAGGTAAGTGATGCAAGGATGGTGACTGTGAATTTTTTTAGCACTGAAAATTATAAGTCTTCTTGACATGACTGTAATTTGTGTCTCATCTTTCATGCACCTCTCTCTCATGTAACCTTTCTCCAGGCTGCAGTCATAGAGTATTGTAGATATAGGTACAGAGTAGTATTGTACTCTCTACCTTGAAAATAAAGTATGTTCCTAGAATAGCATTTTCCTTGATTCCTTTTCCTCCTGAAGCTCCTGCAACCACATTATCACTATCTGGTTATTTTAGATATGTAAGTAAGAAGACATAATAAGTAAGAAGAAATGCTGGGCTGTGCATCCAACTATTTCATTCAAAGCATGTTTCTCTTAAATGTGTCAGCATTCATGTGTCACTACCACCTGAGTTCATGGCACTGTTTTACAGAGATGGATTTTGACTCTTTCTCAGTTGTGATTCCCAGAGCACTCATAGTCACATCTTAGCCCCATACATACTTATGCGCAGACTCAGCTTTAAATAAAACTCAAAAAGTTTAAAAACTTATGTTACTGTTTTATTTACTAACATAAATGTCCTTAAGTTTCACCTAGATTAATGAAAATGGCAAGTTTTTTTTTATATAATGGTTGTCTGAGTCATATTCAAGTTAATTATGTACCACATGTTTAAGTATTTGCTATTCATTCTTCCTAGTAATTTTGGAAACCACCACAAATAGGCTGGTGTCAATAATGTTTCAATGTCTATAGGAATGAAAATATTAACAGAGCTCCTGGTTTCAATTATTTTTCTTTTGGCTTTATATTCAGCATTTTGGGTTGAGTATTAAGGCTTACTCAAAACTTTGCATTCTGGGATTAATATTGGTGGTGTTTGGGGAACCAGGTATCAAACTGAGTCTGGTTACATGCAAGAAAATTACCCTAACTACTATATTTATGTATAAATAGTGTGTGTATATATGGCCCATTATTTAACAAGTTATTGAGAAATAGGTCTTTTTATTTTAGTTCTATGGAAACTTTAAAATATTTTGTAATAAATAGGTACCCATTTACTGGTATATTAAAATTATATAAGATTGAGGCTGGAGCAATAGTATAGTGGGTAGGGCATGTGCTTTGCATGCAGCCAACCTAGGTTCGATCCCTGGCATCCCATATAGTCCACCAAGCCTGCCAGCAACTATTTCTGAGTTTTTCCAGGTGTGGCAAAAACAAAAAAAACAAATGGGTTACAATTTATCAATATCTTTTCTAAACTTTGTTATCAGTTAGGTATAAAAATTCTTAGCCTTGGGGCTGGAATAATAGCACAGTGGTAGGGCATTTGCCTTGCACATGGCAGACCTAGGACGAACCCAAGTTTGATTCCTGGCATCCAATATGGTCCCTGGAGCCTGTCAGAAGCGATTTCTGAGCACAGGGCCAGGAATAAGTCCTGAGTGAAGCCGGGTGTAGCCCCAAAATAAAACCAAACTAAACAAATTGTTAGTCATATTATTAAACATGGCATCACTTCATTATTACATATCATTACATAGATTACAGAACATATGTAATTTATAATGTACTTCCTTCCAACGATAGTATTTTAGTCCATTTTATTAGTGTCCTGCTTAATTTTTGAAAGCATGTATTTTATTATTTTAATTAAACATTTAATTAATTTATTAATACTACATATATTTTTGGAGTTTCATGCTTCCATATGTAACTCTAACTAAATTCATTACCAAAATTATAGTAGCAATTTTATTACCATATTGAACTCTCCTTACTTTTCTCCACCTTCATCCCTTCCTCTAGGAACTATTATACTTTTATTTCAGTGTTGTTATTTATTTGTTTGCTTTTTTACGTTGGCTTTTTTATCCCCACAGGAAAGAAACTCCCAGGTGCTTATCTTTCACTTCTGATATTTTCAATTTAATGTAATCAACTCAAATTTATTCTAAATTATTCCATCCTCATCTTTGTTTGGAAAAAAATGAGAATGAATTTTATCTTTTTAAATATCTAAGGATATTTAGCATATCTAAGGATATTAATTTTAAAGTAATTTGGTATTTCAGTTACTGTAAAAAATGGTGCTACAAGCATAGGAATACTTATATAAACATGTATTTTTAATATATTTTCACATATGTTATTTTAATTAGTATTTCAATTTGGAAGGGTTAATACCACAGTTGTATTATTCATATCTAATGAACCATAGTGGATTTTAAATAGTTTTTGTGTTTTATTTGTGCTAGTATTGCTACTATAAACATAAGGAGTACATTTATTTTAAAATCTGTATCCCTATGTATATTACATTTATGTATCATTTTCATATTTTATAATAAATAGCAAGCTGGTGTTACTGGAATTGCTACCTATATTTTGAGGGTTTTTGGTGAACAATCATACTATTTTTAAGGTTGCAACTATTTCCTTCCTATCAACCATGAATAGGATTTCCTTTCTTCCAGTACCTTTACCAACACTTGTTTATATTGATGTGATTTTTTTTTTATTTTCCTGGTGATTAGTTATACTTAATATTCTGTTCCCATCCTGTTGGTCATTTGCTTATCTTCTTCAATAAAATAACTATTCAAGCTGTTTTTAGATAATTTATTTCCTTTTTCTTATTATAGTGGTACTGGAACTCATCATTTCAGATTTCAATCTCTTTCCAGAAACATAGTATTCAATTATTTTCTCTTGTTCTATAAGTTGTCATTACTCCCTATTGATTGCTTCTTCTGAGCTGCAGTAATTTTTAATTTAAATACTGCTCATTTCCTACGATTTTAAATGGATATGATTTTACTGTTATGAAAATGTTTGAAAGACTAATGTCATGAAATATTTCTTCTGTATGTTTTTATAGTAGCACTAGAGTTTTAGGTCTTAAATGTATGCCTATTTAATATTAATTGATTTGGTATAGTTTTAGAGATAAGAATCAAATGTAATCTATTGACATTTACTTAATTTAATTATTCATTATTCAATGTCAAATAGAACTGGTAAAGTTGTGATTCCTGGTCTTATTTTTTATATTAACTATGGATTTTTAATATATGGTATTTATTATATTGTAGTAGTTTATGGTATTTCTATCCATAATTTGTTGAGATAATTGTTAATCATAAAGAAGTAGAAAATTGTCAAATAATTTTATAAATTTGAGATGATAATTTTTTCTTGATTCTATTAAATTTTAATCAAATTAATTTATTTTAATATGTTGAAATTTTTCTAAATTGCAAGCTTAAGTTCTATATTTTTTGCTAGTGTTTGTTGAAACATTTGCATCTATCTTCACCAGGGATATTCATCTATGGTTTATTGCAATATCTTTATTCAGCTTTGGTAGCAAGCTAATGCAGATTTCATAGCATGAGTTTGGAAATATTCCCCGCTATAATTTTTTGGAATTAATTTAGAAAATTGACATTATTCTTTAAATATTTGGTTGAATTCAACAGTGAAGACATTCCATGTTGAGTTTTTATTATAATTCAATCCCTTTGCTAGTTTTAGGTTAGTTCAAATTTTGGTGGTATTTTGTTTCTAAAATATAGTAGTGTCTTCTGGTTATTCAACTTATAGTTATGTAATTTCTGAAGAAACTTCTTATTGTCTTTTTTACCTGTGTGACATTGGTTTTAAAAATAGAGAGTAGCTCTGTTTCAGATTTCTTAGAGTCATCTCTCTTTCTCTCTCTCTCTCTCTCTCTCTCTCTCTCTCTTTTTTTTTTTGTCTGTCTTGCAAAATGTTTTCTAATTTTGTTACTATTTTTAAAAGACACAAGCTTTTTTTTTTCATTTTTTCGTTTTTTTGGGTCACACACGGCAGCGCTGGGGGGAGGTTGGGGTTACTCCTGGCTCTACACTCAGAAATCTCTCCTGGCATGCTCCAGGGACCATATGGGACACTGGGATTTAACCACCGACCTTCTGCATGTGAGGCAAACGCCTTACCTCCATGCTATCTCTCTGGCCCAGACCAAGTTTTTTGTTGAATTTTTATATAGTTTCTCTATTTTATTTACTCCTGCTCAGTCTTCATTTTATTTTTCTTCCACTAACTTTTAGCTTAGTTTATTCTTCTTTTACTTGTTCCCAAATGTCCAGTTTTTATATCGGTCTTCTTTTAAATGTAGGCATTTATTATTGTAAACTTTACCAGTTGTATTTCTTTTTCTGAGCCCTAATGGTTTTGTCTGTTTTGTTTTATTTTTTATTTTTCCTAGTGTATTTTCTGATTTTTATTTAATTTTATTTGAATCCTTAATTGCTTACAGGTATAATATTTCTATCCTAAAAATAAGAATTTTTGCTTCCCTTCATTTATTGACTTTTTATGTCACTCCATATGGTCAGAAAAATATATTGTACATTTCCAGCTTAAATTTGTCAAGGAGTATTTTGTGGACCAAAATGGCATATTCTGGAAAGTGCTATTTGTCTACCTAAGAATAATGTACATATTTATGTTATAGAATACAATATTTCATATATGTCTTGTTTAGGCATTTGCTATCTAATAATGTTAATAAAGTCTGGCATTTGTTGATAATATGGTCTATATCTATATATTCTGTTCATTATTAAAAGTGACATATTGAAGTTTTCTTAGAAAGCTGTATTGATGTTTACTTTTTCATTAAGTTATAGTCAGTTTTGTACATATATTTACTCTGACTTATGAAAATATATATGTGTTCCTATGATTAGTTTCTATCCATGTATTTTTTTATCTTGTAGTTTTTTTCCTGAAGTGTTTATCCTGGCCTTTGTCTTCTATGATAGCTTTTGACTTAAAATCAAAATCTATCATTGTAATATAATTATGAACATCCTACTCTCTTGTTTACCATCATTAAAATTTATTTGTATAATAAAGTATGGCCAATTCTATCATTCACATGCAAATGCATATGGCAGACAGGCCCATGGAATAAAAGCAAGCTGACTCCAATGAAACTTTAACTGAGTGCTTGTGAATTATTTCTCCACCATTACCCTGCTTCATCAGACCTGTTGACCAAAGGGGTTAGAAACATGGTGCCTGGGGTGACCTCACACAACACATGGACTATATACTTGATAGTTTGTATATTTTTCTATATTTATTTTACAACTGGTACTTGAACATGGACACAGGACCTGAGAGCCTGAGAAGATTCCAATAATGATGAGTGCCTTGATTCTCTGGTGACTAATAATGGCCTTGAATGGACTAAGAATATAGAGCCCAGAGCATTGGTACATGTGGAACCTGTTCTGAACATGGTGGAGACCTCTTCAGTCAGGGCAGAAGAAAGCAGTGAAGGGGACAGAGCTGAAATCTTGGAGCAGTCCTCCAGAGGCCGAGACCCACAGCCTTTTGTCTACCAACGGTGGTGGTTTTTCTGAAGACCTCAGCCTCCAACCTGCAGAAACCCATAGAAACCACTGATTGGGAAAAAGCCAAAAAGAGAGCTCCATTGGAAGGGGACCATCAGCTGACACAATAATGGGACCTCCAACTCAGATTCCAGCTCTGGAACTGAAGGACTTTCTGTCCCTGATGACATTGGCAGCCTAACACAGATGGATAGGGAGTAGAATATGGAGGATCAAGCCCAAGTGAAGCTCGAGGAGAAAAATCTATCAGAGCCTCCTGCATCTTAACTTTGTTTCAGATTAATCTCTTGACCCTATTTGCATCAGTCATTATCTTGCTGGTTAAAATATATTTCATATGTATGGATCTACTGTTTTGTTCTAAGCCCCACTGCAAACAGAATATTTTGTAACCAACTTTAGTGGTTGAATATTAGTTTGCATAATTCTAAGGAAATGCATAATGTGGTTAGATTTAAGATTCTCAGCTATCCTTTTGAATGTTTCCCAATTGCTAGGATGTTTTATTGTGTATTAAGTAACAATTTATTCTCAAATTATGTCTGCAAAAAATGTTCTAATGTCTTTGTCCACAGACACGGATGAAATGGAACTTGGAAACTATAGATTCTTATTAACAGTGCTCATTAAAAGAATGTTTTTACAAACTTATTTTCAAACTATATTATTTGGAGAAATGTTGTTATGATTTTGCTTAGAGAAGTGTATGGAAAGGAACTCGGATATTCTAGACTTATTAAAAGTACTTGGTGTAATAATGCTAATAATTTTCAAACTAGAAGTGTTTCTGCAGAAATTTTAAGAAGATGGGTAGGAGCAGTAATCTATCGAGTAGGGTATATGTCTAACATGTGGCAAATACATGTTCAATCAATCCTCAGAATCTCATATAGTACTTTGAGAATCTCCAGGCACAATTCTTGAGTATAGAGCCAGGAGTAATCCCCAAGCATCACCAGGTATAGCATCCCCCAAATAAAGATATTCCATAAAGATGGCAACCAAAAGAGACTATAGTGACTTTTACTCTTCACTTTATAAATCACATATTTTGTTCAGCTGCTTCCTAGATATTTAATTGTTTAAACTATCATATTGTCATAATTTTAATCTCTTTTCTACTAATTCATTCTGTGCATATTGAAAGGCAACAGTTTTTCTTTGTTGATTTTGTATCATGCTACTCTACTACATCCTACCAAATGATGTTGGAATTTTTATTTCTTTTTTTTTTCTAATTTGTTCTGTGCATACTGAAAGGCAACAGATTCTTATGTGTTGGTTTATATCATGATACTTTACTATATTTGTTAATTTTGGTTAAGTTTACAGATTTGTCTATATATTATAATGTCACATGCAAGTAATGATAGTTTAAATTATTTTCAAAATTAGATATCCTTGGTTTCTTGGTGTTATAAATTCCTTAAGCGCTATTCACTTTTTCATACTGAAATTTGATTTTTTTGTTTTTATTCCTTGTGTGTGTCTTTTTGTTCTGCTGACTAAATATTTTTTATAATTTGTTTTTGAGTCAAATGTTTCTTTTATGGCTTGTACATACTGAATAATATTTCTGATGATTTCAGTTCAATTTTTATATTGATAATCTGTGAGAATTATATTCAGTATTTCAAAAATATTTTATATGAATTTTCATTATATCCCTGAGTATACTAAGTATATTTATGTGACATTATAAAGTTTATTTGTCAGGTAATTAGTGAATTTTCATTTCATTACTGTAGTTAGTGAAACTTTACCTTGTCACTTTGGAAAATCTTTCTCAATTGTTTTCATTTTCCTTATTGCTTTGTATGGGAATAGAACACTTAAAAACGTATCACTTAGTTTTCATAGACTGCCTTCATTTTTTGTGAAGACTGTCATAAATAATTTTAATTCTGGGAGTTTTCAACATGTCTTTGTGCAGGTGTCTTCTCTTAATGTGCCTTATATATTTATCTGTATAAATTCTTAATCAAATTCATCATTGTTTTAATATTATTTTCTTTTTTAAACTTTTGTAGTTTAAAATTATTTAACCTCTCATATCTCTTCACTTTCATTGGTCTTCTAGAGCAGCAGTATGATTTGAGCTTGCTTGTATTCAGTTACTGTCATGCATCTAGAGGATACTGAACCTACCCACATCAAAGCAAGATTCTAGAAAATATAAAGGGAAGTCTGAATATTGGGTTATATACTCCTTTTATCCCAGGAGTAGGTTTTTTTGTTGTTGTTTTGATTTTTTTTGTCTGAATAATGTTGTTGAGTCAATCAGGAGACATGCTTTGGTAGGTAACCTTGTAAGAGTCCACAATTCATTTCTACTATCTGCAGTGAGATAAATGTTGGAACATTGAATTTATAGCCCAATTCTTTCTTTTTACTTGGTGTTTTGAGAACTATTCCTAGCTCTGGAATTTAAAAAAAAAAGGGGTGCTCTATTCACCTTAAGTTATTCTAAAATCAAACTGTTGTCTTTTATGAGTCTTTTATAATTAATCTCCCCAGTCCTCTAATAAGTATGTGACTATATTTCTCTGAGCTGAGATAAATACATAGTTTACTGCAAGTGTTGTCATGCTAATCCAGACTGCCTTGTCCTGTTCTCACCAACCTCCAATTCTCTAAATCCTAAATTCTTATACCACGGAAGTGTGAGCTATATAACAATACGGAAATTATGAAAAATCTGGCAATAGTGACAGGTTTCTGAGTATGTGGTAACCAAAACATTAATTCTAAATAAAACATAAAAAGAATCATGGTTTTCTTCACAATGCTTGCCCATGTTACATTACTTCAGCAAAAAGCATTCACAAGCAGAAAAAGTTTAAGCAGTTCTTCTCCAAGTTAGATGAGGTCATGTTGGCAATGGAAAAAAAAAGTTTAGAAAAAGTCCATCTATTTGTCAGTCTCTGAAAAACCTGAAATGATGTGCATTTGGTCCAATTCTTACCCTCTCCTGAGTAAAAAAAAAAGGATGTGAGTTTTTTTTTTTTTTTTTTTGCACTTACTCTGAATTGGGGGTGGAAGGAAACAATGCAAGCATGCATTTTATGCTCAATGGCTGACAAATTGGTACCCTTTTCTGTTAGCTTTTATATTTCAGCAAGATAGTGAGCAGTTTCTCCATCAATTCCCAGAACAATCATAATATGGTATGCATAAATAAGCTCCTTTTTTTCTGGCCAAGTATAATTTGAAAGCTAATGGTTTTCTCTAAAACATATATAGAGCAATATGAATGGAATAAAGTAAGGGAAGTGTGTCTCAGCTTTTCTTTACCAGCTTCAATATGGTTTCATATTGAGCAGGTGCTAGAGTGCTCAGCTTATTTCTCAATATGTCACAAGAATCTGTGGTATGTGTATGTATGTATGTATGTATGCATGTATTTATTTGTGTCTTTGAGTTAGTGTGGCTATGGAAAGAGTCCAAGGCTTCTTTTTCTTTTGTCTTGTTAACATGACCACCCTGGAACACTATTATTTCTCTTTCCTCAATATCTGAACACATATCTATTAAGAAAACTATTTCCATTTGTCTTTCAAAATATTAAATATAGTTTAAGACACTACAGTAATATCACTTAACACTTAACTGTTAGTAAGATCTGAATGTTGCTCCTGAGTAAACTGTGATTTTTATTAAAATATACTTACAGGTCTATAATATTTTACATTCAAGGAATGCAGACATTCCCAGTTTCATCTCCTGCACAATATATCCCCCTAAAAGCATTGTTGCAGATATCCCTGGAGGCTCATTATTACCAGTGAACATAAGACTGGAGAACACACAGCACTGATGGGGTGGCCTGGATTATCTTTATCCATTGTGAGAATTCCACATCTTTGGAACTTTTTATTTAATCATCAGTTGGGATGGCTAAGATTCACTGGGGAAAGACCCTTGGCCCTGCTTACCACCTTTTAGGAACTACTGTTCTCAAAAAACAAACAGACAACAACAAAAAAACCTATAATACTGCATGATAGTAATTGTATTGTTTCTACTTAAACATTGTTGTATAACTACAACTTAGAAAATGACCTAGAAAATGATATAAATAACAAATAAACAGCAGATGGAAACCTATCTTTTACATATACCTTTCCACTTTGCAAGAAAAAGCAAACTGTTAGATAATAAACTTTGATTCATTAGAGTCAAGTGATATCACTAACCAACTGTGTTTATAGTAATAAGTCACTCTTTAGTTGTCCTTCTCTATATAGTAAATGATATTATTAAGTTAATTCATATTTAGCCAAAATTTTACTTATCAGAGTGCTTTCTTTTTCCAAGGATATTAACTTTGAGCCCCTCAAATTAGTGGAGATTGTCTAGTGCTTTGTCAATTTAATCACCCTTTTTCAGCATCTCACTCCCACTTTCTTTGAAAACTATGACTATATGAAAAATAATATCACAGCAGTTTTAAACACTTTTTTATTATTTACACAACGAATTGGATGACCTCTTCCTCATACTAGTATCCTTTTCTCAGACATTGGAGGATATCTCTCTCTTCAGTGGGTTTTATTTTTGTAAGCACAAGTAATGGAATAAGGAAGTCAAGTTATTCTGGGAACTAATAAAATTTGTTTCAGCATTTAAAACATTTGGTGGATGGTTTACTGGGGTCTGTATTCTATCTTATTAATGAAGTAGAAGAATGGCATGTATTTCTTGGCTTTCAAAGTGGAATTAGAATTTAGAATCCAGTGTAGGCTCAAAGCACAGAGTGATGGCCAAGAGCCAAGGATTAAAAAAAAAAACCTTAAGTGATATATTTGTTTAGTTTCTTATTCCTTGTGGTTTGTAAAATGTGCTATAAAAATTGTTATTGACCTTGGTAGTCTATTGAATTTTGGCACATTGGGACACCCATCTATGTGATGATATGGCAAAATGAGGTCACTGTTTTAACTTGCATCTAGTTAGTTGTTTGAGTTGTAGACAAAATAAGAATGCTTTAAAGTTGACTATGGACAAATATAAGTAACTATAAAATTCTACTTCCTTTTAATCTACAATTTCTATTACTAAAATTATATAATGGAAACATTTAACAATCTCCTAATAACCAGGCTATATATGTCTAATTACAATTAGTCCTTACATCCTCATCAGATCACTTCTATTATTCTTTTATTCCCACAGCCCAAAAACTGAGCTTTAGTTAAACTTAAGAACTTACACAGGATTGCATGACTTTGGCAAGTTTGACATGTGTAGTAGAACTGCCAAATGTAGATGGAATAAATGACATGCTATTTAAAAATATACTTCTAAGGGAAATGTAAAATTAAAATTTTGCACCAAGGTAAGATATTAATACCTACACTATTAACGTTTCTTCCTTGGATACTAGTTGTTATCTTATTGTACACAATAAAAAAGGAATATTGAAAAAACTATGAATAACTAACTGCATTTTGATATCAAGCAGTAAGCACAATGAATTATTATTTATTATAAGGAACAAAAAAGGTAAGTTGAATATCTTCCAGGGATTTTTTTTTCCTATATTACTTTAAAAAGAAGGTATAGGGAAAACAATAACAAGATCTCTGGTGTTTCTTAAAGGAGAGGAACAGAATTTGGGAGGCTGAAGCACATGTAACTTGAAAAAATAAAATAACATGAAAAGTAATTATGGTGAGAGATACCTCAATAGATTTGAATACATTTTGTTGAATTTGGACTTACATTGAATAAAAAGCTGCACATAGATAATAATGCTGAAGTCAGTTTGAGAGTAATAGCACAGACGGTAGGGCATTTCCCTTGCATTCAGTCAACCAGGGTTTGATCCCTGGCATCCCATATGGTCCCCTGAGCCTGTCAGAATCAATTTCTTCTTTTTTTTACTTTCCAGATAATTAAAATGTTTATTATCATGTAATAGTCAAAACATTCAATTCAGAATCAATTTCTAAGTGCACAGTCAGGAGTAACACCTGAGTGCTGTTGGGTGTGACCCAAAAACAAACAAAAAATTAAAAGAATGCAAGGAGTCAATACAGAGTGATATTATGGAAAGTACAATTTGGACAAGACTATAATCAGAAGATTTCTGAACTCATACATAACTGGAATAATTTTAATTTCTAATTGCCTGGAATGGAGAAACTTAGTTGAACATCAGAGTATTGTCATTGACCTTCAGAGAATTTTGTCTATAAAATGAGGCTAAACAATCTTATCATAAAGATTACCCTTTTGTATTATTACTTTATTTAAGCATAGTTATTTATAAAGTTGTTCATAATACTGTTGCTTCTGGCATTCAATAGTCCCAAGAATTCTCACCACCAGTGTAACATTCACCATGTCCCTCCACCTCTGCGTCTGCCCTCCTCCAATGGCAAGCACAAACAATTTGTTTTATATTTCTTGTTACAATTGAATTATCAAAAGTTACTCGAGCAAAATAAAATTGTGAAAATTTTCAAACGATGTAGCATTGATGCGAGTTGATCATTCTATTGTTTAGGCGATAATTTAGTTTATAAGCTATTTGCCCATCTAATTTAATATGCTCCTAGTAGGGTGTCAGTGTTGAGGAATTTGAAGGTGTCATGAAACAAGAAATGCAGTCACATACTCCAGGAACCCCAAAATCTGTACACATGAGCCTATGAGTTTCTCTGGGACATGTGTGTTGCTGCTGAGACTTCCAAAATTTCTATAAGAGATAAGGCAGTCCACCTCCACTCTTAGAAGATACCCAAGTTTGCAACCCAAACTTTGGATGTAACTTTGGAGATTTGTCAATTAGGTGTCTCTGCAGAGATTAGCTGTGAAGCAATTGGGCGTCTAGCATGGCAGTGACTGTGTGATGTGGATATGGCTGTCAGGGCTTTGGCATGGAATTCAAACTCAGGAAATCCTAGAATCTTCATCCTGAAGACTGGTATTTCTGTAAACTTTTGTACCTTAACTTGAATCTATGTTGATTATAGTGAGCCTATGAAGCTGGGCTGATGAACTGACATGATGGTGGTTGTGTGATGTGGGTAAAGCTACTCTAAAGGATACTCTTTGAAAATAAGATTAGAAGAATCAAGCTGTAAGAATCTTATTGACCTTTCGAGTTTAATCTATTAGCTTTTTAAACAAAAAACATGTTCTCAGCGATTTTATACTCACAAAATTACTTTTTGATGTAAATGTGTAATAGATAGGTATTTACATATATGTAAATAATCGATAGTTTTAATTACATATGATAAATACAGAAATAATTGACCAATAATATGGAGAAAAATAATTATTAAAAACAAATCTAAGGGGAGAGGAAAGAATACAGATGATGGGAGACAGGGTCTCAGGTGCACTGGTGGTAAAAAAGGACAGAGTTAAATATTCAAGCCAGAGTCAACAACAATTAAATAATTAGATCCAAGCTTTATCAACCAAACTTAAAATGGTGTCTGCTAGTATGGCAGACTAGGGTGGGGGTTAGTGGCATGGGATGGACTCTGTGACTATTGCTGGAGGGGAGTTGACATTGATGGTAAGATTGGCCCTAAAACACTGTATGTCTAAAGTTCTGGCCAGAGCAATATCACAGTGGTAGTGCTATTGCCTTGCAATGCAGAAAAACCCAGACAGACTCCAGTTCAATTCACTCAATCCCGACATCCCATATGATCCCCAGAGCCTGCCAGGAGCATCTTAGGAGTTCAAAGCCAAGTGTAACCCTGAGCGAGGCCTGGTGTGACTCCCCCACAAAAAATAAAATAAAAAATTAAAATACACTGAGAACTATCATCATAATCTGAATGAATGAGGGAAGTGAAAAGCCTGTGTAGAGTACAGGAGGGAGTAGGGTGGGGAGGAGAGAGACTTGGGACATTGGTGGTGGGAATGTTGTACCGGTGAAGGGAGGTGTTCTTTACATGACTGAAACCCAATTACAATTATATTTGTAACCCAGCTATTAAATAAATCCAGCTATTTAATATTAATATTGATATTCCAACTAAGAATAATAGCTTTGTTAATTACAATGGTTTAAATAAAATCATTTTTAAAATGATTTAAAAGTACACAATAAAATAGAGCAACTTAAAATGTTTACCATCATCACTATGCATGTCTAAGAATCTGTAAAAAGTGGAACAAAATAAACTAAAAAATAAAACATACAAAAAGAATATCTATGGTTAAATATATATTATATATATTTAAACTACCATGTGATTAACAATAGAACTATAAAAAAGCAAAAATTGGAGATATAGCAATAATACAATGTTTGCAAATTGAATTACAAATAAAATAATATGAAAAACTGATTACAGTGACATAAGGATGAATGCTTATTAAGTAAGCGTGCTAATATTAAACTGAATATTAAATTCAATATTAAATTAAAGTTCAGGAATAAGAGAAAAACATACTCAGAAAAAACAATTTAAGAATGCTATGTTTAAGCCATAAAACAGTACAGTAGATAAGGTGCTAGCCTTGCACAAGTTCAACCATTACACCATATTTATTTTTCTAAGCCCTGCCATGAGTGATCCTTGAGCCAGAGTCAAAATTAAGCCTATACACAGCGTGGCATTGCCCAAACAATCCCCCATTGATAATAAATAAATAAATAAATAAATGACTCATGTTTATAATAAACTTAAAATATTAAATATAATGGTACAAATATAATATTAATTATATTATATTATATTTAATTAATTATAATTATTTATAATATTATACATAGGACAAAATATGTGCCATACATTAATCATAAGAAATTATAACATACAGGTTACTTATATCAGGAAAATGAACATCAAAACTATAATGAGATAACATCTCACAACAGTGAGTCTGGTAAACAAAGAACCAAACTGGTCAGTGATGTGATCAATATCATTTAGTACAGCCTTTTAAGGAAAACAGTAAGGACAATTTTCACATAACTAATAATGAACTTCTATATAAATCAGAAATTTCATTATGGATATTTCATTATGAATATTTATTACAAGGTTCCAGAAAATATTCAGAAAAGAAGTTTGTGGTCCATCATTTATTCACAAAAGCCAAAATGCTACAAATGTCTAATAACAAATTACTTTATAAATAAATGTTGGTCCAAATAAAGAATGGATTACTACACAGCTATAAAAAAGATAAAATTGTGTAATTTGCCTCATTGTGAATAAAACTGGAGAGGACCAGGATGACTGAAGTAAGTTAGGAAGAGGGGAATAGACAAAGAATGACTTTAAAGTCTCAAATGTGGGAACAAAAGTAAGCTAGCAAATGAATTAAAAAGACCAAATTCAATAGAACCTAAACCAGGCTTACAGAATTTAGCTTACTTGGGTGGGGAGATGAGGCCAAGGTTTTAGGGTTACCTGTTAAAAATAAACTAAGAATACAAGGAACACTCAGAACTATTCGATTAAGAATCATCCCTTCTTTGGCGCCAGAGAGATAGCATGGAGATAAGGCATTTGCCTTGCATGCAGAAGGATGGTGGTTTGAATCTGGCATCCCATATGGTCCCCTGAGCCTGCTAGGAGCAATTTCTGAATGTAGAGCCAGGAGTAACCCCTGAGCTCTGCTGGGTGTGACCAAAACAAACACACACAAAAAAAGAACCATCCCTTCTTTTGTTATAAATAAAAATACAATAGGCATATTTCTGAATATGGAACTCTAAAATACTAAGTATCCACAATGTTGTCACAGAAAATGCTAATATTCCAAGAAGTAGATATACAAATGTACATAATTTTGTTCAAATCCCAAGTAACTTAATAATTTAATATTAAAATTATTATAAATGCCATTACAACTTAATTTGAAAAAATAAATATAAATCTTCCTGTCTAAATACTTAGGAAACAATATATTTTATTCTACTCTTTATGTTAGATCATATTAGAATTAGCAATATGAAAATTTCCTGCATCAGTTTTGTCAAAATGACTATTTTCTACTTGGTAGAAAAAAATGGTACAAATTGATATTATACATAGTATTATATTTCCCTCTTGATAAGCCTTTTTAGACATTGATTTTGCATTTCTTTTTTTGTTTTTGTTTTTTTAGGTCACACTCATCAGCACTCAGGGGTTACTCCTGGCTCTAGACTCAGAAATTACTCCTGCAGGCTTGGGGAACCATATGGGATTCAGAGATTTGAACCACCGACTTTCTGCACGCAAGGCAAACGCCTTACCTCCATGCTATCTCTCCGGCCCCTTCACTTTGCATTTCTATCACTAAAACAGATTTGTATGAAACAATCTTTTTCTCCTTGATTAAACACCTTCTCTCAAATGTCCTCAGTCTATTCTGGAAATAGATAGAATTTTGGAGACCTTTTAACTAAAGGAAATATTTCTAATAGCTTAGATTAATCGTGTGGACAAAAGATATTCTTGAAATACCATTAAATTATAAACTAATGTCCAAATATCCAAATCAAAACATTTCTTTCATTTAAAAATGTTATCAAAGTTTTCTAAACTGGGGATGGACAAAAAGAGAAAAATAAAAGGAAAAAAGTTTTTTTTTTTAACTAGAATATAATTGATCTTTCGGGTACTGGTTTCTTTAAAATAGAAAAGGGCCAAGTAGAGGTTAAGTCAGAAAGTAGTCTTAATATGCCATATTGCATCCTTTATGTGCTGGCCAGTCTAACATGTAATAGTCCATTAGGATATTACTCTATTCTAATATCTGGTGTCGGTCACACCAAAGTATAGTCTTCCATTATCTAAAAATAGTGCCTCCTTCCCCAGCCTATGACCCTAATAGTATGTCCAAGTATTAAACTATCTGATACCGCTCAAGTTTGTTTGGTTTGGGTATTGGATTTTGGTTTTGGGCCACATCCAGCAGTGCTCAGGGCTTACTCCTGGCTCTGTGCTCAGATATCACTCCTAGTAGACTCAGAGGAGCATATGAGATGCCAGGGGTGGAACCCTGGTTGGCCATGTGCTGGGCAAATACCCTACCCACTGTATTTTTGCTCAGGTCCAAATGAGTTTGTACTCATTTCCATCTTGTCACTTTTATTTCTTCTTCTTTTTGTTGTTGTTTTTATTTTATTTTTTTGTTTTTAGGCCATACCCACCAGACTGCTGTCGAATTTTGTATCAGTGTCTACCATTTTCCATTATTTCCAGAGCAACTAACATGATATCACTAGCTGATGGAGATTGTATAGAAATATGACCAAGAGATCTCATTTACAAGTACCTTCTAGTCCAGGACCCCACTTTGAATTCATTGATTTTTCTCTTCCTTTAGTATATTCTTTCCAATTGTCTCAATTCTTCAAACAATCCATTAATGTGAACTATTGCCCAATAGTTTCTAGATACTTGAATTCTATGGAGATCTTAGACTCAAGCTGCAATAAGTGTTCCATTTATCACTTAGCATTTGATGACATTTGAATCAAAATCAGCAGGTCATTCACAGATAAGTGACAGCCTTTGATTTCAAGAAGCTCAGAAATTGATTTACTTAAATCTCCTAAATGAGTAATAAATTTCATACAAAAAAGGTCAGTGGTTAGTATGTTCAGTATTAATTCTTATAATAGCTTCTATCACTATAAAATTTTGGTGACTTTGTCATGAAAAATGACAAAAGGATTTACATACAAAGTAGGGGGCTGAATATGCAACTGCTTTTCTACTTTCTCAGTTTCATCCTCCAAAACTCTGAATTTCTAGGCAGTTGATAAGCAATTAATTTATAATAACATAAGTTATGAGACTTAGGTAGATTCTAAGATTGTTTCCCCTTCAGGATCAAAATGGTAGACAATATATGATGGGTGATAGTATCACAGTTTTCTTCTGTTTTTGGTTTTGATAATACTATATTTAAAAAAAAACTTGGCTGAAAAGGGATGTGCATCTGAGAGATATTACAGTTAAATTCAACTATAATATGTATTAGAGATATTTGGGTAGTTACACAAAGATAAAAAGTTATTATTTAGTTCCCCCCATCTTCTGGGATTTGTTCCTTATTATGTATATCCAAGAATTGTCACATTAATCTGTGACTCCCAAAGGAGCTTATTTTTCTTCCCCTTTTCTCCAATCCAGAAACTAGTTCTTTATTTGCAGTCTTGCTTTGCTTTTTTCTTTGGGGGGGGGGGGTCATACCTTGTGATGTTTAGAGATTCTAGCTCTGTGTTCAGAAACTACATCTGGCAAAGCTGGAGGATCATATGGTATACCAGGGATTGATATACCAGATGTGGTATACCAGGGATTGAACTGGGGCCAACCATGTGCAAGGCAAAAGCCTTAGGCCTTGTATTATCTCTCCAGTACCAGAAGAGATTTCAGAAAAAGATTTCAGAAAAATTCACCTGCTAATCTTGAGAAATGATATTTCAGAGATAATTTTTCTAAAATTGAGGACCAAGAATATAAAATCAAGAGAATAAAGGCTTTCATTTGTTTGAGGATTGGGGTTTGGAAGGGGAGAGAATAAATAGTTTCAAAGTTACTGAAGTGTCTTTATTTTTTTTTGCAAACTTCTCATTACTGTATTTATTTCATGAGTCATTGTTTACATAATTTAATTAACATTGTCTCTGCAAACTAAAACACTGCCTTAAAGTATTTTTTCAAAAGTCTCCTTGTCTCTGAGCTGCCATTTCTCCTAGTGCCATAGATAATGGATAAAAATAATTAGTCTGAATATTTCTAAGCATCTTAACTGATTAGAGAATTAGTACCCCGAGCTAAACATCTTATTTTTCAAGATGTATATTTAAATAAAATACCATAAAATCTGCATGGAATGTGAATCTCCTTTTAAATATAGTCCTATAGTCTATGATGAGTAAGTTTGCATACTCAGAGAGACTGACTTCAATAAGCTTCTTCTCTGAAACCTCATGATTTCTCCACCAATATAACTTTAGAGAGCACCAAATGTTAAAAATTAACATAAGGACCCGGAGATATAGCACAGCGGCGTTTGCCTTGCAAGCAGCCGATCCAGGACCAAAGGTGGTTGGTTCAAATCCCAGAGTCCCATATGGTCCCCCATGCTTGCCAGGAGCTATTTCTGAGCAGACAACCAGGAGTAACCCCTGAGCACCGCCGGTGTGACCCAAAAACAAAACAAAACAAAAAAAATTAACATAATACAAAAATAAATGGAAATACTCAGACTTCTTCGGACTGAATTCCTTATAGTCACCATTTAAGGCTTCTTCTATCATTATCCATTGTGTGAAATTTTTCTAATTGTTTTATATTGTACAAGTAAGATGTGGATAAACAGGATCTCAATTCTTGATGCATATTCCTCCTCTAGTTTTGCAGGAAATGATCTCTAAGACTTCCCTGTACAGTCATTTACCACCTTTATTTTATTGGAGAAGTCACATATTTCAGGAGCATTTGACATATATGTCCAATGTGATAAAAAGGTAATAGAAAACTCTGAAACCAATCAAATAGCTAAGAAAATAAGCAAATCAGGGGTCTGAGCTATATAGCACAGTGGTAGGTCATTTGCCTTGCACACAGCTGACCCTGGAGGGACTGGGGTTCAGTCCCAGTATCCCATATAGTCCGATGAGCCAGCCAGGAGTGCAGAACCAGGAGTAAAAACTCAACTCCCCCCAAATAAAAGAAAATAAACAAGTCAATTTAATAATGTGGCCTTCTTTTCAGAACTTTCTTGTGGACACATTAAGTGGAGTCATGGGAAGATCTGAGCTCCAATTTCTTAACCCTTTCTAAAGGGAAAGAGCTGAGACACGATTTCCTATCTGTGTTCAATATTAAGACCTCTCTACGTTCGTTTTCACCACAATTTTATGCTGGGAACTATGGTGGAGTGAGGTCAACACAGGTGATGCGAATGGCCCTATTCTACTGTCACTATATACATATACATATACATATATGTATACATATATACATATATCTACTGTCACTATATGTCTGAAATATAACTGTGAAAGACATGTAACTCCATTGATCTCAATAACAAATGTATAAAAGAGAGATTTTATGAATAAAAATAGAGACTTGCTTGTTGCTGTTGTTTTTTTTTTTTTTGCGTTTGTTTGTTTCAAATTGTTTTCACTGCTGAGTATCACATATGGGTGGGGTCTGATGATAACCAGACAACCTAACACCTGTGTGATCAAGTTCCAGTCTCATCTGTATAGTGGGGAAGTTTATATTTATTTCGCACTGATAGATTTGAGATTTTAATGAGACTGTATACAATAAACACTCAGCACTCTATTTAGCCCATTATCAGCAAAACAAAACAAAAATGATTGCTCTCAGTTTATGATGAGGGAAGTGTGATTAACAAATATGAAAAGACCTCTTGTTTGCCATCGAGAGAAGACAATGTCATTTCCAAGAATAATTGAAACAGGCAGAGATAGTTTAAGGTTCTTCTTCTTCTCTCTGTCATTCTCTCTCATTCACTCACTTTAAGAAATTTCTTTTCTGTGTTTTTTATAGTACCTAATGTCAAATATATTTACAAGAACTGTTAATGCTTTAAACACCTCCCCACTCATCCAAGCAATTCTTTTGCTTAACGTAGCACTACCTGTTATTTTAAAATTATTCTCTCCAATTTTTCTTTATCCAATAAAACTCTACTTCTCTTTAACCATAATTCTTAAATTTGGTTGTACATAATAGTTAACCTTCAAGGAGTTATTGAAAAGAAAACAAACAAATAACCATTGTGTCATTGTCCAACCATAGAGAATCTGATGTAGCTAGCCTGGCTATTAGGATTTGTTAAAGCTTCCTAAATTAGTCAAATGTTCAGCAAGATCTAGAATATTGACTTTGAAAGTGAAAGTCAGGAAAGTAATCTCTTGATGGGCAACCCAAGCAAAATATTTTCCCATGCTAAAACACTTCATATTAGCTCAAGGAACCCTCTTAAGAACTTCAGATTCCAACAGGAACCTTAAATGCACTGGATCAGAATTTCTGGGAATGGGACCTATAATATGTATTTTCAGCATTTAAGTGATTCTTATAGAGTCTCCTCAGTGCAATGTATGGAAATATGATTACTTGCTCTGGCTTTAATGCAAAATACTCTGTTTCTCCATTCTGTCCTTCCCTAGTATAAATTCTTCCTCTCCAGTTGTTAACTGCTGAAAATAATTTGTGGGCAATGTGTTATCTAAGTAAGGTAACATTAGCTGAGGGTTACAGAAAGCCAACCAAACTCTGATCATAATGATAAGAAATTTCCATGCACTATTTAAAATAAAATCTACACAATAATGCTGTGAATTGGATCCATTTTGTGCTTTAGAAGATTATAATTTGAGAGTGAAGTAAGTAAAAGCAATTTCCCCAAGGTTATGCATATGGAAGATTTGGAATGAATACTATTAGGTAATAAAACATGTCATTTTAATTAAACTTTATATCTTGTTTCTCAATTTGTAGGACCCAAAATGCCAGTAATTGGAGATGGAAACTTCATCAAAACATCAAATCTTAGTTCCGACCTCAGACATAATCAATTAGAAATTCTAGTATTTGTTCTTATGTGAGTTCTGGGTTTTATCCTCTTATCTGCATAGCCCCTGGAGCACTGTTGGGAATGGTCCCTAAATACAAGTGGCATATTCTAGAAATAAATGAATCAATAAATGAATGGCACAATAATGGACCATGTATGTGGCCAATAGAAAAGCATACGTCTTGTGTTCATGATACCTGTTTTTGATCTCTGATGCACTCTGTTACTGAAAGACAACCCATGACACACACACACATAAACACACACACACATACACACACAAATGATAGAACTTAGGCTCTTCAGCCTACAAATGATTTTTATATAGAAGAATATTTAAGAACAATTTTCTTATACAATCTTATCTCCCTTCTTGAGATAGAAATCTCCTTCAAGGTACTAAGTCTTCAAGTCTTTGTGTCTTTAGGACACTTTTGTGATTCTTCCTATCATAGAAACAGAATGTGTACTGGAAATCAGAATTTAGCTTCAAGTTCTTGAGCAATTCATATCTGTTATATGACTGATGAGTGGAACAATGATTGATCCTACCAAAAGGCAGAATCAGCAAAAGGAGATTAAAACTACTGCCTTGTCTGATTTCTCTTATCTTGACTCCTCTCCCTCTATAATATTTCTTTCCCCCAACCTATTCCAGGAATGTTAGACTTTAGGAACTGCAAATAGTCGCGATTATTTTCTTATTGTAACTGACTAATCATGTATGCCTCATCACTGAAATGTGCTGTAATGATCAGGTGCATGATTATTGCCTAATTACCTAATTTCAACCTTAAATCTTTCTCATGTATGTATAATCCTCTTTAGGATCTGAATTTCTCTCATCATTTATAGCAGTGTAAGAATTGTTTCTCAGTTTGTTTGTGTTTTTATCATTATTGAACAAATATGGTTAGCAAGGAGACAAACTTCTAGTATATTCTTCCATTTAAAAATTTTCATGACCATTTTAAAATTTTGTGAAATGTCAATAAATATTATATATAAATATATGTACACATATAATGTATATTTATTCTGAGTTTTAAGTCACCTCAATGATACTTCTCCTTTTCAGCATTCTATCTTTGTCTTCTACCCTAGTAGAAAATGACTTTTCTATGCATCTTGCAGAGATCTGTTTTATCACTACTGTGATAGCATGAAACTAATGGGTTGTAATATTTCAATAGATATATGGGAAAGGGCAGTTTGTATATAGTAATGCATCTTAGAAAACTCCACTCCTGTCTCCCTATTCACTGTCCTTTAGTGATGAAGTCACTACATAAATAAAAATACTTCTGAGAGCATTTTAAATTTGTGTTTGTAGTGAGCAGAGGATCAAAATAAAGTGAAAGGCAAAAATAAAATCACAAACATAAGGGTAAATAAAGCACAACCTAGCAGTACAATCTGATATGATCTTTTACTCTTTCCCTCCCTCCCTTCCTCTCTTTCTCCCTCCCTCCCTCCCTCCCTCCCTCCTTCCTTCCTTCCTTCCTTCCTTCCTTCCTTCCTTCCTTCCTTCCTGCCTGCCTGCCTGCCTGCCTGCCTGCCTTCTTTCCTACCTTCCTTCTGTCCTTCCTTCCTTCCTGCCTGCCTTCTTTTTATCTTCCCTCCCATTCTCTCTCCCTTTTTATCTTTTTTTCTTCCTTCTTACCTTCATAATTGTCGGAGTATGTATTGAATATGTGCCAATGGATATAAAGGCTAGCTTTGGAATTACTCAACATTTTATTCTAAGCTGCACTTACATGAGTTGAATGCCAATTTTTCTAGACAATTCACTTACCTTCTTCATATTTAATTTCTTCAACTATAAAATGGATATATGATGAATCATTAAGAAAGTAAGGTGAATATGCATTTAAAGTCTTAGCTTAGTACTAGGCCACAGCCCAAATAATTAGATGTCTTATTTTTTCCTTCTCCTCTTCCCTCATTGAACTGCTCAAAAAAACCACAGCAAAGGTTTTTCTATCTTCTTCAGGAACTCCAAGAATGGATGACTGATACTATCCTCTTTCTGATGTAGTTTCATATAGTGTAAAGGGTCTCAAATGATCACATATCTCTTTGGAGATAAGTCAAGCAGGAGACATTTTATATAGTACTGCATAAATAATGTAACCAATAGAAGAAAGAACTGTGATGTATATTGAAGAACTTTCATTAGTCAGAAATTCAGGAGCTGATTTTTTTTTAACCCGATATCTCCCAGGGCTTACTCCTGGCTCCAAGTTCAGGATTTACTCCTAAAAGTGCTTCGAGTATTATATGTGCCAAGGATCAAACCTGAGTTGGCCACATGCAAATCCAACACCCTACGTGCTGCATGTTTCTGAAGCTCAACAATTCTTAAACTTAAATACTTGCAAGATTGTTAACTTGAAGGCTGAGATTTAAGCCCAAGTTTTCCCCAGGAAGAAATAGTTTGTTGTGTTAGAAAGAATGTGGATTTTATTTTCAAGAGTGTTTGCTAGATTTTCTAGCCAGGTTCTTAAAATATCTTGTGTGCAGTCCCATAAAAGATAAGTTTGCAATACTTACAAATTCTAAAATCTTACTTAAGTATTCATATAAAGTGTTTGGTTATCGAAAGATATTGCTTATAAATTCTGATTATGTTTTATTGAGTTGAGATTTTTCTACTACTTTATCTGTTATTCTGTTCCATATTTTGTTCTGAAAAAATATTTAACACTATAATCATGACACAATCAACACATACATAGAATTTTGTCCTTATGGAACTTAGTGTAAAACAGGATGATTCGCATAAGGTCTCACAATGATACAGCAAATAAACTGACAAATTTATATAATAGACTATTATTAAGAGCTAAAAATAAGTGACCTATGAAGCCATAAAAAGACGTAGTGGAACATTAAATGATATTATCAGACAAAAAATAAATACTGAATAATCTGTGATTCCATTTTTATTATACTCTATGATAGACAAAATTATAAAGTCAGTAATAACATTCATGGTTTCTGAGAGTTGAAGGACTAGAAAAAGGAATAAGTAGGTAGATAGCAAGGATATATAGGACAAGAGAAATACCCTTCCTGACAACATTATAACATTAGATATTTGTTCAAACCCAAAGAATGTGCAGAACTGAGAATGAACTTTATCATACACAATGGCTTTGGATAATAATATTGAGTTCATGTAGGTTCATCAATTTTCAGGAGTGGCTGCTCTGCTGGGAATGTTAATAATGAGATAAACCACACATATGTGAAAGCAAGTTCATACAGGAAATATTTCTATTTTCCACTTAACTTCGTATGAACCATACACTACGGCTAAATTTTGTCTTAATTTAAAAAATGTAACCCAATGATTTTGGTCCAGTTCCAGCTGTCTGGTCATATCTTTATAGGTTAAGTGAGAGAAATATACTTAATGGACCTCAGAGTCATATATACTGCTTTTATAGGATTTATAGTACACATAAAAATAAATTGCTAACTTGCTTATTTGATTGTTATCTATCTCTCACAGCAGAGTCTAAATTTCCAAGACAGCCTGACTTGCCCATTCCAAATTCTCTTATGATTTATATAGTACCAGAAACTTAGAGGATAACTACAAAAATTATAAATTATGTCACAGGGATGCATGAAATTGAATTATTCTTTCACTCAACTTCCTTAATTATATACACAACAAATAATTACAAATTATTTATACATACACTCAGTGATAAGCACAGAAGTTTCCTCCAAGTCTGTTTCATTCAATCATTATATAACGCAGTTGGTCCATCTTACAGATGAACAAGAATTGAAGAAGGAATTAAAAATATAGAGTAATATCTCTATATACATAAACATATAAATGATCATTTAAAAAGTGAAGTAACCCTTAGGCTGGAGTGATTGTACAGAAGTTAGGATGTTTGCCTTGCACATGGCTGACCGGATTCAATTTCCAGCCTCTCAGAGTCCCACAAAGGCCACACCCTTTGAGTGCTCCATGAGTGCTGAGAGCCCTGACATAGGAGGGTGTGACTCAAAATAAAAGCAACAACAACAAAAGTGAAGTAATCCTGATTTTACGACATGTAAAAGTTTATATTGATGATGAGAGTCATAGTCCCTTAACTCCTTTAATCCTCAAGTGGCTTTTGTCCCAGAGGATTCTCAGCCTGACCACCTGTGTCCCTATTGGAAGCCCTGCCACCAAGGACAGGGGACATGGCACTGTCTAGCTTCTTGCTAACTCCTGAGACCAAGACCATCCCGCATGACACATGTCAGGGAAGCAATTCTGCATGTTGGACCTGATGTCTATGCACTTCACACCTATGAACAGCACTAGTGTAAGGTCTCACATGCTCTAATCATGTGTCAAAAGTATCCCTCGACAGTCTAATCAACACTATGCCATGCACTGCACTGGCATCTTCAAGGATCGAGATCACCCAAAAGTGCAAGGAAAAGCTAATTCAAAAGGACTTGAAAAACAAAAACAAAAAGAGGTGCAAAGTCTGGGGCATCATAATGCTGTAGTGGGGCAAGAGGGGTACAGTCCTGCCTTGACAGGTCAGAAAGAAGCTGCAGGAGAAGTGATGTGTGATGTAGGTCTGAATTTGGGAAAGGAAATAATTGGACTGCCATACCAAAACCAATTACATGAAAATAATTGAAATATTATTATTATATAGAATTAACTCCTGCTTAATATTGCAGATGCTATTCTAAGTAAGTACTTCAAATATATTACAGAAACAAGGCTTTCACATAGGCATTTTTGTGATCATTGCTTTCATTGTGAAGTCTGTAATGACAGAAAAAATAATAGATAGCTTTCCCTAGGACACAGAATCAAGTATAAGTGAATACTAAAAAAAATTGCCCCTAAACCCAGACAGTAATTGGTAAAGGCATATAATATTAGCAAAGGATCAGGAGCTGGTTCAGAAGGTCAGAGTCGAAACTTTGCAAGCAGCAAATCTGGTTGTTTTATTCCTGACACCATAAGGTACCCCAAGTTTGGACAAGAATGATCCCTAAAAGAATCCACATACTTTAGCATTCTGATACTCTCAGAAACTTAAACACAATTTCAAAGGGAATAGTGTCAATATCCTTTATTTGGAGTCAATTAAATTAGGGATGGTATGCTTGAAAATTGGTGTATTGTCTAATTGATGCATATTGAGACATACTTTCTTCTTTTTATTTCTATTTTTCTGTGTAGCTTAGCACAATGACATAACCAATAATGTTCACTGATGGTATGATTGAAGTTTTCATTGTAAGATATAATGTGAGTTTTTTAAATAATCTAAAACAAAGCAATTACTGATTAATAAACTGGCCAAATGTCCCCTTGTTTTCTTAGCATAATACAGGATATTCAAGACTTAAGTTTCAAAAATATTTGGTTTAGGATTCATTTGAAATAGTTTGGGTATAATTTGATGTTAGTTAAATAAATATGTTAATTTGTTCATGTGAAAATCAATTAACATTGCTAAAAATTATATAACTTTAAAATCAAGAATTATTTCTGTACCATGTATTCTTTCTGTATATTGATATAAATCAATAATTCATTTATTTAGTCATGGAAAAGTGGTAGAAACTAAACTGAGACCAGAAACTAATCTCAACCTGAAAATATCTTCCTATTTCTTCTTAAGATATCCATTTTAAGATGGCCACCAAAAAGAATACCCTAAAATATATTTTAGGGAATTCTACAACATTAAGTTTGTCAAACTGAAGACCTCCTAAGACCTTTTAAATAACTTCTATAAGATTATGAGATTTAATTTTGTGTGTCATCCTTGTGTAGGGGCCATGCTAATCTTCTCTGTATCGTTCCAATTTTAGTACATGTGCTGCCAAAGTGAGCACTCAACTGTTTTAATTTTAAGCAACTGAAGATTATGCCACGTATAACCACAGAAATAAGGGTTAAAATATTAAAAATTACTTAGGCTATAATGAGTTGGCTTTTATTGCCACCTTCATTTAGTCAAATATATTCAAGTATTATTGGCAATAGACCATTTGGCTTAAATTCAAAAAAGAATAAGCTCTTTTGTTTTGTTAACATTAAGATCATCTTCTAGACAGTCCCTGAAATATGTTAACAAATCACAAAACCCTTTTCTTATTTTTGTGTTTTACTTTTATGGCAAGATTTTAATTGTACAATGTTCAACTCATACGTCATGTATTCATTTATTTATTTCACAAAGATTGGTCAAATACATACATTGTATATCACAGTGTAAGGGCTGAAAAGTCACAATAGTGAGCCTTATATGTGGTTGATAAGGATTGTGATTATTTTCCACAATGAAGTCAATCATATTGGCATCTTTGACCTCTGTCCAGAGGGATAAGACACAGAGATGCCGTGGCTTGTTCAAAGCCAGCTTTGATAGTCCTGAATTAAGGAATAAGCTAACAATTTATTAGATACAATTTCGTCACCATGGCTCTTTGGCTTCAGATCTGTAAGCCATTGTTTGTTAGTAGGTATATTAATGGCAGTTTTCACAGACATTAAAAGTCAACAGGTATCTCAAGAATTAACAGATACCTTAAGAGCAAAGGCTGCCATATTCAAGTATCTGTGAACAAGAGGTGATAAACAATCAGCAGGCACCTTTAATATATAGGATCAAAGCTAAGGTAATCTATTCTTCTAAGAATGTTTTTGCCTGGGAGCACCTTTGTAGCTCTCATTGTCCCTAGGGTCCTCAATCTTTTTAAACAGGGGGCCATTTCACTGTCCTGCAGACTGTTGGAGGGTCAAACTACAATTAAAAAAATCACAAAACTATTAACAGGGACCAGAGCAATAGCGCAGTGGTAGAACATTTGCCTTGCATGTGGCTGACCCAGGACAGACCTGGATTCGATCCCCAACATCCCATATGGTCCCCAAACCAGGAGTGATTTCTGAACACATAGCCAAGAGTAACCCAAATGTCACCAGATATGGCCCAAAACAAAAACAAAACAAACAAACAAAAAGAACTATAGTAGGGCATTGCATTGAATGCGGCTGACCCAGGATAGACATGAGTTCCATCCCTGTCATCTCGAGCCAGAAGTGATTTCTGAGACCTTTTAGAAGGTCTCCGCCCATTTTCAGCATATTTGACTTTTTTTTTCTTATTTTGTACCCCATTACATTGCTTTTCTTTTCTTCAAACAAAACCACATAACTTGATTTATCTAGCCCTGCCTCTTAAATAGAGGGGGAAACAAGGGAGGATACCAAGACCAAACAGATATATATGTCTAGCTTACTAATAGTAAGCTAGACAAAGAGGGGACCACCTACTGTAGCAGCCCGGGGGGTGATGGTAGGGTATATGGGTTGCAGAAAGGGAACTAGGATGGGGGAGGACAAATTTGGTGATGGGTATTCTCCTGATTCAATGTTAATATGTACCTAAAATACTACTGTGAAAGATATGTAACCCATTGTGATCACAATAAAAATAAAAAAAAATCAAAAAAAAAAAAAAAAAGAAGTGATTTCTGAGCGTAGAGCCAGGAGTAACCATGGAGTGCCACTGGGTGTGGTCCCCCACCAAAAACAAAACAAAACAAAATATTTTTTGTCTATTAAGGACTACTAGAGCAATAGCACAGTGGTAGGGTATTTGCCTTGTATGCAGCCAACCTGGGACAGACCCTACCTCGGTTTGATTTCTGGTATCCCATTTGGTCCCCTGAGCCTGCCAGGAGATATTTCTGAATGCAGAACCAGGAGTAACCTCTGAATGCTGGCAGGTGTGGCCCCAAAAACAACAACAACAACAAAATTTATTTCTTTTAAATTAAAAACACAAATCAGGAAAAAATATATTTAAAAGAAGAACAAGTAAAGGTAAATCAACAAACTTACCAGTATTTTTAATGGGAACTATGGGCCTGCTTTTTCTGAGCCAGAGTTTGAGGAGCGCTGAACTCTAAACTAAACATTACATTTATGATGATAATAAATTTTTCTCCTGCCTAGGTACCCATTTTTCTCACTGTGTAAACAAAGTTAATCTTTGTTTATTTCTACCTTGGGGTTGTTATTAAGTGTATTATTTCCCAAATATGCCCCACAGTCCAAACATAAGTAATTCCTGAGCATAAAACCAGGAATAATATCTAACCATAGCTAGGTTTGAGCCAAAAACAAAGCAAACAAAAATGACAGTATGAAACTTTGCTAACTACTTCCACATAGTAGCTGTTTGATAAAAACAGTTTCAAGTCTTATCATATTTATCAATGTGATGTATACTTCCAATGTGTCCACATTTTGTTACTGACAACTTTATTGTTTTTAAACTAATACTCTAAGCACTACAGACACAATAATTTAAACCGAATATAATCTTTGCCTGATGTAACAATTCTCATAAAAAATATATATATATATATATATATATATATATATATTGTTTTGGTGTCACATCCAGCAATGTTCAGGGGTTGCATCCTAGCTCTGCACTCAGAAATTACTCCTGGTGGTCTTGGGACCCATATGGAATGCTGGGTATCAAACCTTGTTGGCCATGTGCAAGGCAAAGCCCTACGCCCTGTGCTATTGCTACCCCACATATAGAATTTTTATTGAGATCCAACAAAGGAGAATTTCTCATCAGTTGGGGGTAAAAAAATTTAAGTAGCATGGAATTTCTAATAATATTTAATCTGAAATCTAAACATGAACAAAAGCAATCTAGGTGTGTTAGGAAGGGTTGCCTAACAGTAGTACCCAAGATATCTGCTTCTGCACTATTGATTCATCACAAGAAGTTGACTAAAGGATGGACTGAAAACAGAGAAGAGAATAAAGGGGAGAAATTCAAAAAATAGTGTAATGTCAGGTGAAGTTATGCAGAGTGATTTCAACTTGTGCATTTAGGGAAATCTAGATTGTTGGCCTCACTTCTGAGTTGTCTGAGTCTGTGACAAGCTTGCTGGTCTTTCAAATTCTAAATTTGAGCCCTGAGTTAAAGCTCTTTGTGGGAGCATACATTGGGGTAACATCAAGGCTTAAATTCACAAGCCCTTTCTGCCAGCATTGTGAGTTGGTACCCAGAAGGAAATCATTCATAAAGGAGCTAAAGTTCCTTTGTGAATTAAAAACGAACAGAAGAAGAGAGTGAAAATAATTAATAGAAATGATTCCTAAGATATAAGGAAAAGCACTAGCGTTGTCCTTTATACTCTGCAACAGAAATTTGTTTCAATGTGTTCCCAGTCCCTCTGGTGGAACAGAATTGTGCCATAATGATGAAATAAAAAAAATATAGGATGGCTAGAATCAGTACTAGTACATTGGTATAGATTGGAGGGTGGAAACAGGCCTGGGGGGGTGGGTTAAAGCCATAACTGTCATTCAGAAACAGTAGAAACACATGGAATGGTTTTGAGTTTGTGAGTGATATGTATTTATAATATTTATATATATATATATTTATAATATTTATTTATAATAAAGGTTTTTTTTTTTTTGGTTTTTGAGCCACACCCAGCGACACTCAGGGGTCACTCCTTGCTATGGGATCAGAAATCACTCCTGGCTTGAGGGACCATTTGGGACACCAGGGGATTAAACCACGGTCTGTCCTAGGTTAGTGCGTGCAAGGCAGAAACCTTACTGCTTGTACCACTACTCTGGTCCCAATAAAGGTATTTTTTAATTAGAGAATATATTAAAAAGATGTCTGTTGGGTAGCTAGGTAAACCCAATTAGAAAGTGAATTAAAAAATAAATGATGGTGGAACATAATCTAGCAGGAGTGGACAGAGGTGGGCTGACTGGCAATTTATAGGATTAAATCACCAGAACTATTGAGACACTGGGCCAGTAATAAAATCTTAGGTTATACCAAGATGACACTGCATTGGTAATTTAGTAGTATAATATTTGTCTTCCAAGTGATACATGACGTTTGCTTTGCCTGACCAGAAGGACAAAATGTTTTATTCACAGGAATTTATACATTAAAATGTTAGGTCTTAAAAATGAAAGTTGTGCATACATTGCATGTAGTTGGAGTCATCATCACTTAATTGCTTGAATTTTGCAAGAGGATGCTTGCTGATTGGGCAATCTATGGGGAATATGAAGAGAAAACAGTAACTGCAGATTAATTTCCCAGAAAATTCAAACAAGTATTTTAATAGATGTAAGCAAGTTTGACAGAATAAGTATTAAACAGTCAACTAGTTCCTGAGGACTTACTACTGTATGGATGACTTGGATGCCTGTGAACTATATGCCTAGAACAGAGCAAAAAGAAAAAAGGAAAAAAAATCATTAATCATGCACATGATTTTAGTGTAAACTAATACTTTTATTGCAGTATGTCAACCATTTTTAGCAGTGATTAGACTCTAAAGTGGGTTCTAGACTTTGAGCATTCTAAATAATGCTAGAATTCATATCAAAGGGAGTATATAATGGAGAATAGAAAAGAGAATACATAGAAAATATAATTCAAAAGGCTTTGAATCAATTTTCTTACCCTATTGTGGTATTGAAATGCTATTTCCTTCACCCCCCCAGAAATATAATAAGGGGTTTTAATTTCTATTCAATGGAACAACACACTTCTCTAATACTTTCTGACCTCTACTCTATGCCTTACCATATGTGATAATATTAATTACTATTTAATTTATTATCAGTCTTTCTGAATCTAAATTCCTTTTGGGCCCTTCTTAATCTGAAGTTTTTATATATGTTCTATGCCTAAAACAGTGCTGATAAAAGGTACTCACTCAGTGTCAGAGAATGAATATTACTGATGCAGTGCTTGAGTTAATATGTTATGTTTAATATAAGGCAGAGAAGATGGTCCTGAGTCCTGAAAGGAGTGACCACAAGCACATAGACAGAAGTGATTCTGAGTATTTCTAGGTGTCTCCCCAAACCAAAAATAAATAAATAAATATTATTATTATACAAATATAGATCGAATAAATTCATATTATATTTAGGCATGAAAGGGAAAACAAAAATATGGTACATCTGTAATAGGATAAAGAGTGGTCATAGAAGATAGATATTTTAACTTTTTTATTTAGATATGTTGGCTTCCAGAACTATACATATTTAACGGCTACATTTTCATACCCCTTCAAAAATATGCTACCCACATGCCACAAATAAAGATATTTGTGTTCTAAGGAAATGGTAGAATAAAAAATATAAATATACATATAAACAATTGGAAGTATCAGGGGGTATTTTGATGCTTTTTTAGAGAGAAACAGGTACTTAGAAGAATATAAAGTTGGTCATTTTGTTCATTAAATATCACTGAAATTTTGATGTTGGTAAATTCTATACATACATAGGGTTTCTATATCTATAAAATTTATGGTAATGTAAAATAATGATAAATCAATAAAAAGTGGGAAGCAAAACACCAGGGAGGAAATAATTATTGCATATTGGCATAAATTTTAATAAACTATAAATGGAGAATTTTATGGAATTATTTTGTGCTGCCATATTTTTCAAGTATTCTTCAGATTTATTATATTTTATCAAATTTAAAAAAAAGTTATAAATTTTACACAAAAATGTTTCAACTATAATAATAAATATACTCTGTATTATAACTTATTTATGTCACTTTATTCTCTTGAATAGTACAAACTTAAAGATTTTAATAAATATTTATTAATTATAGTGTGGTTAAATAATGTAATTGGTAAGGACAAAAATTCACTGTATATTCGGGACTGGAGCAGTGGCTCAGTGGTAGGGCATTTGCCTTTTTCACGACTGACCCAGGTGTCCCATGTGGTCCCCCAAGCCAGGAGCGATTTCTGAGCTCATATCCAGGAGTAATCCCTGAGTGTCACTGGGTGTGGCCCAAAAACCCCTCCTCAAAAATTACTACTTATTTTATGTGCTCCAGACCTTGAGATAGATACTTTGGAAATTTAGAGTATAAATAGCAGCATTATCTGTCTTGTTTCTAATATAATACCTATCACCCAACAAACACATAGCACAAAGTATGTATTAAATATATATTAACTGAAAAAAATAGGTAAATGCAAATGAGTACAACCAGCTACTAGTAAGTTAGACTACTAACAACCATAAACTAGATTTTATTACTTAATTTATAAAATTAATCTACAGTAAGTTCTTGGAAAATTTGTAGGGACTGGGTTTACATCAATTCTATCTAGTCTCTTATTCAGAGACTACCATTAATTTGGGCCAATAACTATCTGTGTCATGTTTGATGGACAGAGGTGCCAAAATTCCCAGCTAGATAGCATATGTGAAAAGTCTATGACATGCAGTAAATTTTGGGAGTCAAAATATACAACTTGTTTAACAAATATGCAAAATTAAAGAGCAAGAGCATATATTTAAACTGAGCTTAAAGAATAGGCAGGATTTTAGAGGTATTATGGGTAAGTACTGTTTCGGGCCAAATAAATAGAATGATGTGGGGTTTCAGATGATCTCTTTGAGCTGTGATTTGGCACCTTTTGGAAAGTTAAAGAAAAGTTTAATTGTTGAGACCCACAGCTGGTACCTTAAGTGCCAGATGCTGGTTTTGTTTTATAGTTAACAGTGGCAGCACCGCTTAATTGTATATTTACAAGCAAACACATGTTGTTTCATGAAAACTACTTGATAATTACACAGTGACTATTGGAACCCCTGATAATTACACAGTTAAACGTGTTACTGCTACCAAGTTATCTCCTGATAGCTGAGTAATTAACTTGTCAACTCAGCAAATGGGGCTTAAGGGGAAGTGTCTGAAAAGCTTATTCCTTTCCATGCAGATGTCAATGGCTTTAGGCAACACTTGTTGAGCTTCATATATCCTCCTCTCTTACTTGGCACATAACCAAATGGCTAAAACCCATCTAAACCTCCTATGATTTTTAAAATTTATCTTGCTGAATTTTGGAGAATATTCATCAATATAAATAGGCACCCATCAATTGATAAGTTTATTCATTCATCTACCTAGCCATCTAGTCATCTGCTTATTTGTTCATTGGCACATCCATCGATCCATATATCTATCCACCCACTCACTCATCCATCCATCTATGCATACATACATACACATACATACAAACATATATCTATCCATCAATCCATCCATCCATGTACACATCCACCTATATAGTCATATATATCTTCATCCACTCATCAGACCCGGATGTTTATTGAATCCCTTTTATATTTCAGGACCTGTCTAAAAATTACTGTTGTTGCTTTACAAGCAAAGTGAATTATATTTTAAATATTGGAACTGCTACACTTTAGATTTGTGAATTTTTTTTTCAGTAGCCTAACCTATAAAATGAACTTAATAAGGCCCACCTGAGTTATTGCCACCTGACAGATCATGAAATGGCTTGGCATAAAGTTAGTTCTCAGTAGCTATTAATGTTCAACTATGGCTCATCCTATTACCCTAATTCGTTTTAACTATTTCAACTTTTCATCCACATAGATCCCAAGGTATCCTCCATTTGAGATTGCTAAACTTTCTGAATATGGTAAAAATAAAAATAATTACACATTTATTCACAGAATTTAGACGTATTAACTAAATTAAAAGGCTGTATTTTGAAATATATTGAAAAACACAATGTGGTAAGTGGTACCCTAAATACTAGAATAAATAGAGACAGGTAAATAACAATATTTTTACCTGTTAACTGTTCAAGCCATGAACAAACATAACAAAAAGTCATCATAATCCATAAAATGTTTTCTGATAGAGAATTCAACACTTCAGGTATTTCTGTCATCCAGGTACATTTCAAATCAGCTTCTTTTTTGCCCCCTGGCATAGAATTTCTGCTTATAAGGAAGCAACTCTCTGTCTAGAGCACAGGGCTTCAGAAACTACACTGAGACAAAGAGATGCTGACAACAGGAACATCTATTTAGAATTAAGAAAGGTATTGTTGAGGCTGAGACAGATTAACTAACTTATTGATGTATTTGAAAGTTAAAAGTGGCAAATTTTTATTTTCAAGTCAGCATTTTTGGATCGCTGTGAACTCAATAGTAGAATACAGGCTTCACCTGTCTGACACAATCACTTGCCGCTCCACCAAAAGGGATATAATTCTGCCTCCCAGGCCTTGTTTTATAAAGACCACCACACTGCCACAAGCCAATTTAAATGGTACCGGGAAAAGTGTCCATCAAATGCTTTAATGTTTGTTGACATTTATTAAGTACCTCTGATATGCTGATAAATGTTCTGAAAACCTAAATATATTTATGATTACACCATCTATTCAACACACACATATATTTAATAGATGGTAAAATTATAAATACTGAAATAATCTTTCCAAAGCTATACCCCCATGAAGTGGAAACAAACAGATGTAAGTCTAACCTGATGCTTTGCAAAAACCTTACTGTAAGTCACCAGGATGTCTCCGCTCTGCTATATTGCCATAACTGCAAGGCTAAAGTATACGATTGGACTAACAAGAATACGCTCCCAAGAGCTCACAGTTTAACAGGGAATAAAGACACAGAAACAAATAGCATTGCATGTGTTGGGCATAATAATGTTAGTTTGTGAGATAGCCAAGATCCCAAATCCCTACTCAGGCACAGAGAAAGATAACATAAAGGATGCCAAGCATATGCACCTAGTTACTCTTTGCCATGGTTTTTGTCTGAATACCTGCCTACTCCAGAAAATAGGAATTATCCCAGGTGGAACAAATGACTCAAAAGGAAACTTCAGGGGAGAACTATAAGATTGAGCTCAGAATCAGTTCCAAGTAACTAGTCCCCCCAACGTTTTTTGTTCTTTCTTGGCATCCACCTGGTGCCATTTGGATCTCTCATTCTTGGGAACTCATTAGCAAATCTTCTCGGCTTGAGTTACAGTGTTTCCACAAGGGAGGAGAGAGAGAGGGTCACGTGGTCAGGATCCCCTTTGACCTCTTATTCTCTGCCACAAAATTTCCTTCTTACATCACCGGAACTCTGCTTTTGGTTAAGAAAAGGAGGGTAGATTGTCAGTATTACAGAAGGCTTGCAAAATGTAGTGAGTGGAAGGTCAGAAGGACAGCTATTTGCATTTCTTTTGAGAAGAACAAAGGTTGGTTGCAGGATGCATAGGAAATATCAAATATATAGGGGAAAAAAAAAGAATTCCTGACAGTTAAAACATACAGTGCAGCATAGAATGGGAAAGGTTAAGAAATTTAATGGACAAGGAGAAGATAGGTAAAAGAAGTGAAGAAAAAAAAAAAGAAAAAGAAACGCTTGCAATAGTTTATAAGGAGTTTCACTTGTCAAGTTGAATCATTTTAATTTTCCTAGATGATTATAAAGTTTAAAACTGTCATAATTTATTTTTAACATGTTTAGAACAGGAAGACAAGAAGCTCTTTGAATTTTTTGGAGGTAATGAATCAGCCAAAGATGGAATTTTTGGGGGGTGTTATTTATGAATCCCCTTTAGGGTTGATTGTTAGATATGGAGAGAGAGGGAGACAGAGAGAGAAAAGCTTACCTCAAAGTCTTTTGTAAAAGAGAAAGTGACACATAGAATCACAAATCATAAAACCATAGGAATCTGTTCTGCTGGCCAAGTTGTAAAATATATGAACAAGTATTTCAGTTCCAGAATCCTCTTCTATTGATGCTTTCGTGGTGCTGAACTTGGGTGACAAGTTAAAAAAAAAAAGGGGGGTGGCTGGAGCAATGGTGCAGTTGTAGGGCATTTTCCTTGCACTCAGCTGACCCAGGATGGACCTCGGTTCAATCCCTGGCGTCCCATATGGTCCCCCAAGTCAGGAGCGATTTCTTAGCGCATAGCCAGGAGTAATCCCTGAGCATCACAGGATGTGGCCCAAAAAGAAAAAAAAAAGAGGACTATCAAACTAATTTTTTCATGCAGTGACCATCCTTGTGAGTCCTTATTACATCATCACCTCCAGGAACGCTCACCACATGGCAAGCTATAGTGCTTACTGTCATCTACTCCAGAGAGAATAACTTTGCCAAGACAGGGTGGCCCAATGGCAGCATCGAACTTACCCATATCTATTCTAAGCTTTAGCATCTTTTTTGTTTGTTTTTGCTTTGGGGACAAACCCGGTGACACTCAGGAGTTACTCCTGGCTATGTATGCCCTCAGAAATCACTCCTGGCTTGGGGGACCATATGGGTTGAACCCTGGTCTGTCCTAGGTTAGCTAGTGCAAAGCAAATGCCCTACTGCTGTGCCACTGCTCTGGCCAGGTGCTCAGAAGTCAGGCAGGCTCAGACTTGGGGGAACCATATGGGATGCTGGGATTCGAAATGGGGTACATCCTGTGTTGGCCATGTGCAAGGCAAATGCCTTACCTCTGTGCTATCTTACTGTCCCCTAAAGCCCTAGTATCTTAATGTTCCATTTGGTGCTGCCCAGCCTAGGTAAAGCATCAAGTGAAAAAAAAAAGCTAAAATTTACTCTTTATCCAAGGCATGAAGTCAAGTGTATATTATTAACCATGAAAAAAACCTCTAATCTATTCTCTAAAATTGTGATTGTTTTAATAATAGCTAAGATTTACTGTGAGCTTTCTTTATTCTTAGTCCTGTGCTTATAGAAAGATTTCGATGACAACCTTTGATAGAATGTATGATTTTATGTGCTCTTTTCCCCTCAAATTTCTCCATGATATAATCATTCACCATGGGAGCAAAACAATAAAACTGTTACTTATTTGGATCAACATATATGTTTTAAGGTTGGAACTGGAGAAAATGTTGAATAATACAGAAATGTTTGGGGATATGAAGAGATAACTGGCTTCAGTTTGGTTTGGCTCAATTCTGTGCTTTATAGAGAATTGAAATCCCATGACAGAAGGTTTGATGAATGCTTACCTGCTGTAAAATAAGCAGTGTGAGAGCAGGTATATAAAGAATAAAGGAAAGAGAACACAGCCTATTTCTTATAGAATTTATAAGTTACGGGGCCAGGCGGTGGTGCTGGAGGTAAGGTGCCTGCTTTACCTGCGCTAGCCTTGGACGGACCGCGGTTCGATCCCCCGGCGTCCCATATGGTCCCCCAAGCCAGGAGCGACTTCTGAGCATAGCCAGGAGTAACCTCTGAGCGTCACCGGGTGTGGCCCAAAAACCAAAAAAAAAAAAAAAAAAAAAAGAATTTATAAGTTACTATGAAGAGGAAGCACACAAAAAATACTTTTAATCTCAAATGCACAATATTCAAATTGGAGATAAACCAATATATTGGTCAATATATATATATATATATATATATATATATATATATTGGTCAACACCCAGCCATGCTTAGGGTTTACTCCTGGTTCTGCACACAGGAATCACTCTTGGTGGTGCTTAGAGGACTATAAGGGACATCAGGTTTTTAACCCAAGTCAACAAGGCAAAAACTTCCTACATGCTGTACTATCCAGCCTTAAAGATAAAGAAATTTAACAGTAGAGGTAAAAAGAAACTTTAATAGTAGAGGTAAAAAACGGTATTATGGGATTAGAGAGAAAAAAATATACAGCCCAAATGAAAACATTTTTTTCTGATTTAGGTCTCACATAACCAAGAAGCTTCCCCAACCATGGTTGTTGAGAAGCAAAGGAAAAGATTATTTTTTAATTAGGAAGGTGCATAATAAGGACATACTGTGACTGAAGGAAAGCAGGGCTTATTTAATTGTAGGATCTTAGACTAATCCTTTAAGTTTCTGAAGCTAAGTTTCTTCATTCGAATGTGCTTGTACACATATGCACTATATGTCATTAGATGATTGCAATGATTTAATATAGAAACCAATAGTCACCATATCAGTTCTTATATCAAATTCAAAGTAAAATCATTCATAATGTATTTATGTTATTAGATGTACATGCATGTCTTTAATGTTTATGACCAGTTATGATTTGGAAATAAAGATTTGAAATAAGTGTATACTTTGAGCTTATTTCTCTAGAATTAGAGATTCGGATTTGCTAATTTTTATGGTGTACCTTGAATATAAAAGTGCATTTGAAGCGTTTCCAAAGTTTTTATGTTTTTTCATAACTGGTAAGCTTAAATGACTCAGAGGGCATATTAATCAGCGTTGGAAGAATATAGTGGATATCCAGTATAAATTTAATTCATTGGATTCTTTATTTTAGGGGAACTTTGTTTCTTTACTTTATTAATACTTGTCTTTAAGTCTTTAATTCTATGAAAAATCTAAGTCTGAATCACAATGACACATAATAACTTAGTGTATTATGACTTTAAGGCCATTGAAGAGTTTATATTCAATAATTAAAATATCTGCCTTGGGAAAAGGATTATGTATTTATTTCTGACCTCATATAGTTTCACTACCTTTTAGATCATAACCCATTGCCTTATGAGTAAGAGAGAAATGTGACATGGTGGACACTTATATTTACAGTGGTGGGAAGTATGTATTTAAATCTCTGATTCTTAGTTTTTTTCTGAAAAATAGGATTTTGATATATATATGATCTATGTATACTATCTATATACCTATAAACATCTATATATACCATATAGATCCTATCTATATGAACTATCTGAACTCATCTCAATGTCTACTATAATGTTTTTCAGGTCAACATGGAGAATACTCAGCCTAAATCATCTGAATCTATGACAGAAAGCAATGGCTTGAAGAATATAACTTCAAAATTATAAGTAAATTCTTATTCATTGATACATATAAAGTGATAAAGGTCCATGTGCAAAATAAGAATGGGTCTAATTGCAGGTATTAACTTGAGTGGAAAGAGCAGTGGGACATGGGGGGCTAACAGAAATGTTATTTGCTAAGTGCTTAATTGGTTAAGTGATATTAACCATGTCTTATCACTTCCAAATCTCCATTAGATTTTTTGTCTGTATTAGATTACATATGCAACCATTGTGCATACATCTTTAACTTTCTGCCTACAAAACAATAACTCCATCTTAAACAGAACATTTTATTTTTCTTCTATATGTATCTATGAAGTGAAAAAATATTAGGAGATATCCTGCAGGCTTAAGAAGAAAATTTCATATGTTTTAATTATGAGAACAAGGATGCAAAGAAAGAGGACAAGGTAAAGTTACAATGGAAGGACAATACATAACATAATTCTCAGATGTCCCCTTGCTGATATCCCAACTTTGAAATTTCATCCAAAGAACATTAAGATTGTAACACACTGTAATATTTCTTAACAGCACACAGGGCAATCTAAAGCCATAAAACTTACATAACTCCTTAAACATTACAGGCATAGCATTTTTTTTTACATTTCCATATTCATGCATATTAGCTTAAGTTAACCTCAAATCTTAAGTGGGTTCTTTTTAAAGATTAGAGTCAAAGGAGCACAGCAAAAATGGTGTTAGAGTGGCAATTGTTGTTTGCATAGGCCCACCAAAATATGAGGGACATGGAAAGAAATAACCTTGGTCTAAATACAAAAAGACCCGACCCCTAAAGGTTCCTGGCACAAGACCAACTCTAGGCTCCAGGCAAGCTAGATCGTCCAATCCAAGACATTGTCTGTAGTGCCAACACACTTATATTTTTCACACAGTCTCTGTTGTTGGTATCAAGCTTCTGTATTAAAGATCCTGGAATCTGTATATCCAACATTGAAGTCAGGATGTGGAGCGTCCTCTGGTTTCACCTCACAGTCAAAGTGCAATGCAGGGAGCCCTGTCCTGTAAGCAGGTCGTTGTTGTTAAGTCTTCTCAGTGTTAATGGAAGTCTCTTTTGAGCAGGACAATGTCTGAGCAGTGTAGAGTCTTCCTTGGTAGAGGATTGCTTCCAGGTGATGCTATAGACCAGCCTGGATGTTTTGTGGATGGCTTCCCTGGTTCAGGGAAATGCCCTTTCTTCTGAGGTCTGTGCCAGGTCGTTATGTCAATGTTCAGGGTGTAAGGTCCCTTTGCACTATAAGATTTGTCTGTACCAATCTTTATTAGATAGGATCTTATTTATATGTATAGTATTTTCCCATTTTAATGTGCCTATGCAAAAAAGGAGCAATGCCACGTGGTGTTCTTGGCGCATATGGGGGTGATAAGAACAATTATGGTTAAATCATAAGCATTAATCTGGGGGACTCTTTCTCTAAGATTCCTTGTTAAACAGCTCAAAAAGAGAAGATGAAAAGTGGTTAGAATCATCACTATATAAGTCAACATTTAGTAAGAATTATAGCTGTCAGAGAAAAAACACAAAATATTCTAAAGAAATACGTGTCCATTTTATGTATCTTGAAACAGTTTGGGGTTGTTACACACAATGCACGGCTTTGGTCTGTGATAAGGCTTGTACACTACTGATTAAAAAGAGTAATGTAGATTGGAGATGTTTGGGGGGGGTAGAGAGTAAAGGAATAAAAAAGAGCTTTGTAGGGATGTGGGAAAGGGCACAATACAAAATAAAGATTCTGGATACGTAAAATGTAACATAACAGTAAGGAGTACTCTTAATACATGAAGTATGCGCGGGGGCATAAGTCCCCCGCGCGGTTCTGTAGTTTTTGGATGCATAGGGAGGGATTTCTCCCCCCTCCCCCCAGGGCCCGATTAACCAGGCGTGGCCCTGAAGACCCACCAGGTTTGGGGGGATCTTGGTCCCCTGGACTAGGTGTTCAGCCCAGGGGGCCTGTGGCTAGCTGTCCTGCCCAGAGCCCCCAACATACCATTCAAAGACCCAGAAATCCTGGCATGCGGAGTGTTCTGAGCCCAGCTGCGCCTCTGTAGTTTTTGGATGCATAGGGAGGGATTTCTCCCCCCTCCCCCCAGGGCCCGATTAACCAGGCGTGGCCCTGAAGACCCACCAGGTTTGGGGGGATCTTGGTCCCCTGGACTAGGTGTTCAGCCCAGGGGCCCTGTGGCTAGCTGTCCTGCCCAGAGCCCCCAACATACCAGTCAAAGACCCAGAAATCCTGGCATGCGGAGTGTTCTGAGCCCAGCTGCCGAAAATTTCATATGTTAAATGGTATAACCCTGAGCATATATGTGAAAGAGTGAAAAGTATAGGGGGCTTTAATTCCTTTGCTTGTAAAGTCTTATTTAATGTCCCCACTAAATAAAGAATTGATAAGTTCCATTATCTTCCTTCTGACCTGTAATGAGAAGTCAAGGGCCACAGCAATAAGTCTTATGGAATAAGGTAGAATTTCTTTACCTCTGACTTCAGAGTCCACTTCCTTTTGCTAGGCTCTCTCTAACCCTACTTTAGTCTGGAGGAGAGACTGCTTCTAATGCTCTATTTTGAGTATCTGAGAAGTACCAATTGACAATAAATAGTCATACAAGTGCAAAAAAATGTAAGGAAGGGAAAAAATATAATGCAGCAACTATGTCACCTATAGGAGCTCCGTGTCACCTGAGCTCTTTCACTCTCTTTCTATCTCACACACATGTACTCATGTAGCCATTAAATTTATTATATAGATTACATGTACTCATGTAGCTCATAATCCATTACATATTTCTCTTTACTCTTTCACATATACTCAACATACACATCCAAGTAGGTACATACAATGCAGCATATTTCATTCTAAGGAATTTGGAGAATTGTACAAGATTTGAGTTGTCAGACAATTCATTCCCATTTTAAAAACTTTATAATAGCTTTCTTTGAGGGGTTGCTGCTCCAGGCTGTGCACAGGGATTACTCTTGGCTCTACTCTGTTCAATAATCACTCCTGGCAGTGCTCAGGGGACTTTAGAGTAATTGAGGAATCGAACCTGTGTTAGTCTCAAGCAAAGCAAGCACTCTATCAACTGTACTATCACTCCCATCCCTAAAATTTAATTTATTTAGCAGACCTTGTAGACTTAGTCTTTATATGTCCAATTCAATTATTATATGACATTTATAAATTAAAAATTATAAATTCTATTATGAATCCAAGGAATCTCAGGCACAAAATTTTAAAATTGTTTATGGTCCTATAGCCAGTAGGTGAAGAAGTACAAGGCTGCCTGTTCCTGTTGCAAGGCTTACAAGAGTCTGTGTGGCCCAGCAGACAGGTGAGGTCTTGTGCCCATCCAGAGTTGCCAACAAATAGGACTTCCAAGACTGAGGGAAAGAGAAGAGAGAAAGAGAAACCAAGTATACTTTTTATTTCTCCTAGAGTCTGAGGCCTGCTGCTGATTCCCAGGGGTTTCTGAGAAAGGGTGGGTAGAAATTCACCTGCCAGAGGTGGCTGGAGAGGGCCTGGATTTAAAGAAGAAAGAGAAATGAATAGATACAAAGCAGGCAGCATCTCTCCAATGCTGTACCTCTGTTCTCCTGTGGACCAACAGGTGCTGCTCTGATTACTATCCTAGTGAGCCAAAAAAATGTCCATTTTTTTCCTTTTATACTGGGCATGACAAAGGGGGGTGTTCAAGGGGCGTGTCCGGGGTCATGTCCATGTTCAACTGTCATTCAGTAGGGTTACCCAAGAGGTGTGCTCAAGTTTAACTCCCATGCATCGACAAATAGGGGCACAGCACTAGAAGAGAAAATATTCAGGTTGCAAATACTCAGGTAGAAGAGGTCAAGTAGGGCCCAAATGCCAGGAATTTTAGCAGGACACTCAGCTGTCTCATCAGGTTCTATCAACATAGGGTAAGGAAGCAATTCAGTTAAGAGAGTTTCTTGGGGGCAAGAGAGATATTATGGGGTTGGAGCATTTGCCTTGCATGCAGAAGGATGGTGATTCGAATCCCGGCATCCCTTATGGTCCCCGGAGCCTGCCAGGAGCAATTTCTGAGTGTAGAGCCAGGAGTAACCCCCTGAGCGCAGCAGGATGTGCCCCAAACCAACAAGAATAATAATAATAAATAAAAGAGTATCTTGGGTTTGTTTGTTTGTTACTTGTCTGTTTTAAATGCCCTATGGTGCTCAGGGATTAATCCTGGCTCTGCATTCAGGGAAAACTCCTGGTGGTGTTCACCATACCTATGGGGTACCAGGGATCAAACCCAGAGCATCTATATTCAGGGCTATTTATTCTTACTTACTGTACTTTGGCCTCTCTTAAGAGGGATTCTTGGTGAAAGAAATTGAATATTTTTATTATATTTACATTGACTTAAACTTAATCATCAAAACTTATAGGAAAGTATACTCAAAAATAATTTTATTCCTTCTCTCTGAAGGAATATATTCTGAAACAGAGAATATAATGGATGTTGGATGCTGTATTTTGTTCTGGTTCATGTAAAGAGTTGGTTGTATGAGGGACGCAGGGAGCATTTCCTGCTGCCAGAAAGCATGGCCTGGAACCTTCCTCCAGTGCAGCAACACTGACACCGTGTGGCCGGCCAGTCAGCCTTCCCAGGACCTCGGGGAACGACCCCTCGGAAGCACAGTGCCCTCTTAGACTTCCTCAGAAGGGGGCATGGAGAGGTCAGAAATGAACCAATCGATAACACATAGGACTGAAATATATAGCTCAGGCAACTTTCTAGAACATAGATTTGTCTCTGGGTCTTCAACAAGTCAATGAATGGAAGCAAGGAGATATCACTCGTAATAGTCTATGAGATGAAAAGAAACCATTAATAAAGAGGAACACAAGGGGGGAAGCTTTTCTAATGTCCTCACAGAGATGACAAGGTCAGGAATAGCATCAGTACGAATGAGTCTGGCTGGCCAGCACAAATGATCTTTCCATGTAGCTCAGCAACTCAGAGAAATCATATCCTCTAGCTCATTCCTCCACTTTGCATTCTTAAAATAGCACCAGGCTTTTATAATTCTTATTCTTATTGGTTGTGATTGTATGTGTCTGTTTAGAACGCTTTGTGCTTTCCCTTTAAATGATGGCTGCCAATTAGTTTTGTTTGTCTAAAATGCCATAAGATTCCATTTTAAGACATCAATGCAAGGCTTTTACTGAGGAACACAATAAATTAATCATTAAATCAATTGTATTGATTGGACCGTGCAAGATAAGAAAAATTGCAATGCAAGGGTTATTTCCATCAAGGGGTATGAAGGAACTTTAGCATCTGAGAGGCCAGTGGGGTGGATATTCCCAGGTACTAAAGTCTCATTTCTTCTCTGCTATGCGAGTTCCATTTATCCGTTCTAAAGTAGAGATGAAGACTAATTCTAGACATGTGCCCTAAATGAAAACATCTATTTATTAAGGCTGTATTAAGCACACCTTACTATGCTCAGTGATCTACTACATAGCTCATATGATATCAATTTTTCTTGAGGAATGTATTACTCTCTCCATTTCAAAGATAGCTATTCTGAGAATAAAAATTATTAAAAGGTGCTCAAGGTGACTCGCTCTTGAGAAGTGGTGCCAGGGATTTGAACCCAGCCCTGGGAAAAAAAAATACAAAGCCTGGATCTGTTTATTCAACTATGCCTTTAGTTAAAGACTCTAGGTGAGACTGTAAGATGCTTTTTCTCCTGCCATCTGGGTTGCTCATGCTTCCTCTTGGGGACAAAGAGACATGCAGAAAGTGGAATGTTGGAGCCAAGTGAGACTTTATCTGGAGAGGCAAATTTGATGGCCAAAGATGTGAGACTTTGAGAAAAAGATCATGAAAGCTGAGTGTTGGTAGGGGATAAGAAAGGAAGGACTCAAGAGGGTATGGTTTAGGGGGTTGCACAGTATCTGTATAAAGTGACATAGACGCCTTTGACATTAGGACATGGGAGGTATATTGATAATATTTTATTTTTTAAAAGGGGCGTTTTGGGTACCACACTTGGTGGTACTCAGGGGATATTCCTGGTTCTGTGCTCAAGAGTGACTCTTAATAGTTCTCAGGGAACCACATGGGCTACTGGGGGTTGAACCAAGGTGGAATAGTCAATAGGGAGGCATGCAAGGCAAGTATCTTACCTCCTTGCTTTTGTGTTTATATCAAGCCCTTAAGAGCACGTTATTAATAAATTCAGTCTCTCATTTATAAGTTGGAATACTTATGCTTCTTTGAAGTCTTGCTTTGAGGTTTGAATTTGATAGAACCTTGATAGAACCTTGTTCAGAGATAGAACAGAGAATGTGGCTTAAAGAAGGATGTTTCCTTTCTCTTTTCTTTAGTCAGACATATGCTATACTTAGTAATACCTGCACTGTACTTAATGGCTTTTTTATAATAAGTTCTTTATAAGTTAAAGTAATTTTGCTTTATAATATACAATTGCTGGGATCTAGAGTACTACTGCCCTCTCTCTACTACTGCAATCCATCAAATGGTTTGAAAATTTTTAAACCTACAGAACTGCACTGTCCTCCACAAGATGCCTGTTGGAAACAACTCTATTTTGTGAGCCTCATCAAATATCTTCTTTCTAGCCATAGAATTCCTGCTATTAAACAAAAGCATTGTTTGAAAAGAAATATTCAATGTGTGAATATTGCAACACTTCTAAAAGTAGCTAGGACATGGAAACAACTTAAAGAACATAACTACTCCACCAAACAATGAAAAATTAGCCAGCACTAAAAGGATATAAACTATCTAACCAAAAGAAGACAAGGAAGTCTCTTGGTTGCATATCACCAAATGAAAGCTGTGTCACCCCCAACTGTGTGAGATCCTAGAAAAAAAATGAGACTAAGAAGGCAGTGAAAGGAACAGTGGTTTCCTGGGGCCGGAGGGATCAATAACTCAAAGACATTGGGACACTTGAAAATACTCTTTTTATGACACAAATATGACAGGTATGGGTCATCCATCAGACATTTATACAAGAATGTACACAAGTGTCACTAATGCACACTATTGATTGGAGTATGTGAATGGTGCCTAATAAGATATAATAAAAAACTTTTTTGAAAAAAGAAGCATAGTATTCTTCCATTTTTTCTTTTGTTATTGTTTTCATCAAATCAATATGTCTATAAGGTAGTCACTATACTAATGTGCCAATAACCCTCCACCAATGTCCTTTTATCATATCTAGTATGATTCTCATTTCCATCTGCCCTATCCATCTTCCAAATGTCTATTAATCTGAAATTTATAATTCAAGGACAAGTGTTGTTGCTGTTCATAACTGCCTGTTCCCTGTTTTGTGTTTTTATATTCTGCAGCAGAGAAAGACCACAGAGTATTCATCCTTCTGACATGTTTGTTTTCCTTCTGACTTATCTTACTAATCTTGATGCTCTCCACCCTCCTAAATTGCACTGAATTGCAAAATTTTATCTTTTTTAATACTCCTCATATTTTCTTATAGCTACATAGTGTTCCATGATGAATATATACCATCAATTTTTTTCTATTGGATTGAACATTTAAATTACTTCAATATTTTAATTATTATACTACATATTGCAATAAATGTAACTCAGCACCCATTATTTCAAATTAATATTTTTATGTTCTTGGAATCAATAGATAGCATGTCAGGGCAAGGAGCATCTGGGACCATACACTAATGTGTGGATTACTCTAACCCAGGGCTTACTCTTGGCGATGCTGAGAAAATCATATGGAGTTCAAAACAAGTATCCTACTCATTGTACCTTGGCCCAATAGAATAGCATCGTTATTCTAAGCTTTGTAACAATAAGTTTGGGTTAACTCCACATTCTAATAGAACTTCAGTATTCCATATTCTTTCTTCGCCGCTTGTATCTTTAATGATGCTTCCCTTGATCTTCTTCTCATGGATCAGATATGAAACAATATACTAGACCAGAGGTAGGGAATAAGAGAATGGTTTGACGGAGATAAGAAGTATCTGGTTATATTGCTGTATACTCAATTTTTAAGAGACAATGTCATACAACTTCATACAATCTTCCTGAGTATCAAAGAAAAAAAGGACTTTTTCTCTTTCACACTTCTTTATTCAGAAGCAGAACCTCACCATACTTAATGTCAGAGATTTTCATCCTTCTCCGTAGGAAAAAGCTCTTGGAAAGATATTAAAAATAATAGAAGAGGTTACTATTGCTTGACAAAAGAATAGGCACTAAACAGAAAAAATGAAAATTTTTCTCTGATCAAATAGCTTGAGTAGATGCAAACCTGTTGGCAGATTAAAAATAAAAACGAGAGACAGTCAAGTAAGCATTCATGCCACTACCTCTTATAGAGGCCAAAACTTAAAAAGAAGAAAAGACTCAATTACAGTTGCAACAGTTTTTAAAGGCTGACTGAATTTGAGCTTGAAAGTCTGGTACCAGATACAGTTTAGGATAAGGAGGAACAGGAAATGGACTAGCTCAGGGTATTCCTTTTCACTTCTTGAGTCCATTTATTTTATGGTTCTGATCTCATGCCAAAGCCATTTGGAGTCTTCAAGAGTTTAAATAGCAATGTCCAATTAATAAGGCATAAAACTCTGCAGCTTCCTCACCCCTGTGCATTTAGCCAACCCTTCCCTGTTCTGAATGTCTAATAGATGGGAGACACTTGCAGGCCTGTGTGTCAGCATCCCAGCCAAAGTTGGAAATAGTCAGAGTGATCTCCAGCATGAGTCTCTGTGTTTAGAATCTTCTAAGCAGTCATGTCAAGACGAATTACAGTTCCTTAAGGATATAGTGTCTGTGATTGGAATGGGATGAAAGTTTTCCAGTTTTATTTCTTTCTGAGACATTTTGGAACATTATAGAAGTGAATTTGTTTCCTGGCTTATATTTTTGGATTGAAACTCCCCTCATATTATTTTCATAATGAGGCATTCTGCTGAGGAATTAATGAGATAGCATTGGGGTGTCCAAAGTAACAATTAGTGCCATTATTTTGATTTTTTCCAGCAATGCATTCATCTCTTTTAAAATGATTAATAAAAGAAATAAAAAAGCTCTTGGTTAGGTTTTAGATTTTACCTTTACTTGAGCAGAGTCAAACTGAAAAGTCTATGGAAAACAACCTGGTTCCAGGAATATTTGATCATACTTAATGAGAGAGTATTAAATATTTCCTCTTCTGTTATTTGTAAAACTGCCTTTAAATTATAGCAGGCATTCCATACACAATGGGAACAATAAAAGCTCCTTATTTTGTCAAAGCTTTTATTTTTTAGGTGGGGGGCAGAGATCTTCAGTCTTTTCCCTCCATAATTTGTAGATTATACAATCCTTTATGTTTTTAATGGATGGTGCCTCATTAGACTGCACAACAGAATAAAATAATTGTCCTTTATTATCCTTGAGAGGCAGGGCCAAGTCCCCCCCCCAGACATTATCATATCAAACAACCACTTTAAACACATGGTGAAAGAAACACAGGCTTTATGGGAAACCTTTGGATTTCTCCCTCCTGCCAAAGGAGCTTTAAAAGATGAGCCCCTTTGTTATGGATGGCTCTGGAGTTCTCTAATAGGTGTACCAGATGAAAGATGACTAAAGACATCCCAGATGGAAGAGTTGGCTAACAGCAGTGCCATAAATACCTGATGGATATACAAGCCTCTTGGCATGAAATATGGTCTTTGCTCTGATTTACACTTTTAGCGCATAGTTAAAAGAATGTCACATTTGCAGCTGGGGTGGGGAGAAAATTCATAAAAAGTCGGATTTGTAGGGAGAGGATAAAGAGGATCACCCCTCTTTGACAAATTGTTATTGCTTTTCCCTTACTCTCTTTCTTTACTCCTCCTTCCTCTGAATATATCTCCATTATTCTGGTTCTTTTTTTCTTTTCTTGATCTGATGTCTGAAGGGGCAAATTTGATTCTTCTAGAATTATTTTAAGCAATTTTCTGGACCACATATTTGTGACTTTATGGAAAGTGTTGATATTATGGAAACTGTTGACCTTTGAGTATAAAGGTAAGATATTTTGTTTTCAAAAAACTGAACTTAATTTTTTACACTATTGGCAAAAGTGCCATATATGGGTTAGTAAATAATTGTTGTTAATCTGAGTCATTTTTTCACATGTGCAAATGGGAGTTAGTAATGTCTGCAACAATGGTATTTAACTCATATTTAATGATAGTCTCTATATGACGCCATATGATATGAGTCTTTATACATCATTTGATTCAATAAAACAATTTGCACAACTTGATAAAAAGGGAAATAAATAAAAATGCATCAACACATTAAAAAATGATCACCTAGTGAAGTCAACCAAACTTAATTTCAAATCCTAACTTAGCTATTTTGCTAGTTTGGTGACTTTGGAGAAATTATTTAGTTCATCTTGGCTTCCAATCGTCAATTTGTAAAATGGAATATTAATAGTTCCTACCTCATAGAGTTATTGAAAAGATTTAATAAAATGATGCATTAAAACTCTTAAGAAATTGCCTGCATATAACTACTCCATAAATCTCAATCAGTGCTTGGCTGGACTTAATGAAACCAACTGCCTAGAATGAACTCTTCACTACTTATCTCTAATCAAACATATCTAGAGTGATATTGATATTTTTGGTTATCAGAGTCTAGACATATGTTGGGAGATCCAAAAATGGTCTCTGAGACTTTGTAATTATTTTATCTGAAAAGAAAAAATGTAATAACCTAATAGTTTGGTGTTAAGGAAACAGCTATTACCTTTCCACATTTGATGAGGGAATCCAACTTCTGAGAAATTTTCAAGGATAAATTTTCAAGGATATCATCATCTGGCAAGGATACAAACTTTCCTTTTCTTTAGAAGAAAATTACTTTATACTTTAAACATTTCTAAAGATAGAACCTATATTTTCTTGTGGATATTAATATTTTGCTATGAAAATCAAGAATATACCTTTTCTGGGGCCGAAAGGTAGCACAGCGGTAGGGTGTTTGCTTTGCACGCAGCCTATTCAGGACGAACTGCAGTTCGAATCCCTGAATCCCATATGGTCCCCCATGCCTGACAGGAGCAATTTCTGAGTGAAGAGCCAAGAGTGGCCCCTGAGTGCTGCCAGGTGTGACCCCAAAACAAAAACAAAACAAACAAACAAAGTATACCTTTTCTAAATGATAGAGATATAAACTTAAGGTGGATAAATGGATCCCTTCAATTTGAATCTTTCTGTGATTTAATGTAAGCATGTCTTTCCTAACTATAATTTAATGGCAAAAATCCAGGGAAATCTTAGATTTTCAGCTACTTCATGATAAAAGATGCGTTGCAAATTCCATTTTGTTTACAGAAAGTCATTTTACTGTGGTTCTTTCATGTGTCCCTCCTGCAAAATCAGACCAAACTTTTCACATTTATTTCTGATTATGTTTTTCACTTGTTTTCTAGGGTTACATCTTCAATTGCTTCCATTTCACTCATTCCTCCTGAAAGAAGAGGGAGCACATCTAATCTTCACAGTGTTTTTGCTCTGAAACATTTCATCTCTAATCTCATTTTAGTCAAAGTATTCTGCTTGCTGCCAGTAATTACACTCCATTTTTCTCCTTAATCCACTAACTCCCTTAACAGACAGTAGAAACAATTCCAAAATAAGTGTTTTGAGCTTTACCAAAGTCTAGTTTAATAAAAGTCTTGTGGAACTTCAGAAACTACTTCTATTTGCAGGTTGTATCTGTCTGCCTAACACACATCTCAAAGTGAAACCATAGGATAAACCATAAGGATCCCAATCTGTAGGGAACAGAGTTTCAGTAGAGTAGAGACAGAATATTTTAAAGATGTCAGGAACAAATTATTACTGGTTCATTTAGGCTTTTTTGAACTAAGCATGATAAAGGTACCCAAGCATAATAAAGTTTCCATGGCTTCAAATTAAAGGCTAGGTAACTGAGATTTATTTATATTGCAATAAAAACTATTTCTTATTTCTTTGGAGAAAAGTGTCATAATTTTGATACACTATTTTTAAAACTTGTGGTAAAATTATTTAGGTGGTCACTATAATAAACCAAATACATTTATTTTACTAATAATTTTATTGTATATAGATGGCGATATTCACTTGGGAATATGGTGCTCAAAAAGAGAATTTTCTATATTTCACAACAGAAAGCAATACCACCACCATCATGAAGAGATTACCAAATTATGCACATGAAATGCTGATGCTTCTAGAAATGGTGTAGAATGGACTAGATAAAGAGCAGTAAGAAACATTGAGGGGGCCAGAGCAAGAGCACAAAAGTAAGGCATATTTGCCTTGCATGTGGTAGAACTAGGAGGGACCCGAGTTTGATCCTCAGAGTCCTATATGGTCCCCGGAGCCTGCCAGGAGCACAGAACCAGGAGTAATCCCTGACAACAGCTGGGTGTGGCCCAAAAAAAACAAAACAAAAAAAAGTAAAAGAAAGAAAGGAAAGATGAAAGAAAGAAAGAAAGAAAGAAAGAAAGAAAGAAAGAAAGAAAGAAAGAAAGAAATAAAGAAAGAAAGAAAAAAAGAAAGAAAGAAAGAAGAAAGAAAGAAAGAAAAAGAAAGAAAGAAAGAAAGAAAGAAAAGAAAGAAAAGAAAGAAAGAAAGAAAGAAAGAAAGAAAGAAAAGAAGAAAGAAAGAAAGAAAGAAAGAAAGAAAGAAAGAAAGAAAGAAAGAAAGAAAGAAAGAAAGAAAGAAAGAAAGAAAGAAAGAAAGAAAGAAAGAAAAAGAAAGAAAGAAAGAGAAAGAAAGAAAGAAAGAAAGAAAGAAAGAAAGAAAGAAAGAAAGAAAGAAAGAAAGAAAGAAAGAAAGAAAGAAAGAAGGAAAGAGAAAGAAAGAAAGAAAGAAAGAAAGAAAGGAAGGAAGGAAAGAAGAAAGAAAGAAAGAAAGAAAGAGAAAGAAAGGAAGGAAGGAAAGAAGAAAGAAAGAAAGAAAGAAAAAGAAAGAAAGAAAGAAAAGAAAGAAAGAAAGAAAGAAAAGAAAGAAAAAGAAAGAAAGAAAGAAAAGAAAGAAAGAAAAGGAAAGAAAGAAAGAAAAAAGAAAGAAAGAAAGAAAGAAAGAAAGAAGAAAAAGAAAGAAAGAAAGAAAAAGAAAGAAGAAGAAAGAAGAAAGAAAGAAAGAAAGAAAGAAAAAAAAGAAAGAAATAAAAAGGAAGATAAAAAGATAGAAAAGGAAGAAAGAAATAAAAGAAAGAAAGAAAGAGAAAGAAGGAAAGAAAGTAAGAAAGAAAGAAAGAACAAAAAAGAAAGAAAGAGAGAAAAAAGAAAGAAAGAAGGAATGAAAGAAGGAAAGAAGAAAGGAAGGAAGGAAATAAAGAAAGAACGAAAGAAAGAAAGAAAGAAAGAAAGAAAGAAAGAAAGAAAGAAAGAAAGAAAGAAAGAAAGAAAGAAAGAAAGAAAGAAAGAAAGAAAGAAAGAAGAAAAAGAAACAGTAAAACAAATTTCAACTATCACAATTTTTGATTAAAATTTTTCTTAAGTGAAGAAAACAATACTCATTCAGCTAAATTTTTTTTTTTTTTTTTTTGTGGGGAAGGTTTGAGGTCATATATGGCAGTGTTCTATGTGAGGTTACTCCTGGACTTCTGAATGCGGGTTTCTCACAACAGTTTTTAGAGGACTATACAGTAATCCAGATCAAATTCAAGCCTCCCACATTCAAAGCTTGCACTTGGCCAAATTAGCTATCACTTTGTCCCAGTGTAAAGCATTTAAAATATTCTTAGCACAAAGTAATGCTCAACATAAAATATACAGTTTTCTATGCCTTTTTCTCCTGCCACTTTCTGGCATCTAAACCCCCCACTCTTACCATAAAACTTATAGGTTTGTTCACCTGTCTCAACATCTATGAGTGGATTTTTTTCCCTGCCAGTTTTATCTCTAACAGTCCAAGGATAACTTCCAATTTTCTCACATTTATTATTACATATAGACCTTACACCTGCAATAATAAGGTATATAGAAGAACATGTAGGTAAAACACTTCATGACATTGACACTAAAGGCATCTTCAAGGAGAAATACCACTCTTCAAACAAGTGAATGCAGAAATCAACAAGTAGGGATAAATTAAACTGAGAAGTTTCTGTGTCTCAAAGGTAACAGTGGCTAGTGTAAAAAGGCAACCCACCGAATGGGAGAGACTATTCACCCAATACTCATCAGATAAGGAGCTAATATCTAAGATACACAAGGTATGGACAGAACTTAATAAAAAAAAAATCTAACCCCATTCACTGCTGGTGGAAATGCCATCTAGTCCACCCTTTCTGGAAAACAATATGGCTATTTCTCAAAAAACCTGGAAAATGAGCTATCATCTGATCCAGCGCTACTACTTCTACCAACATAACCCAAACACAAAACACAATACAAAAATGCCCTCTGCACGGTTATGTTCACTGCTGCTATATTTACAATAGCCAAAACTTGGAAATATCCCAGATACCCAACAATAGATGAGTGGCTAAAAAACTGTGGTACATATACACAATGGAATATTATACATCTGTCAGGAAAATAAAGCCATGAATATTTCCTATACATGGATGGACATGGAAACTATTATGCTTAGTAAAAATCAGAGGGAGAGAGATAGACACAGAATAGACTCACTCATCTGTGGGATGCAGTCATTCAATCATCTGAAATTTCGTTAAGCTATCTGTTACTAGTTGATCATTCTACTCTTGTTTTGTTTGTAATTTGGTGAATTCCTATTAGAGTAACAGTATTGAAAAATTTGGAGGTGTTGCACAGTTGCATATGCAAACATGTGGCCCAGGAATTCTAAGTTCTGTGGTTGATATGGCAGTGGTGGGACATGACTACAGCTACTTGGACTTCTTGAAGATAAAAGACAAAGGGATGCTGTCTGCACTCACTCCACAAAAGTCCTGGAGATCTCAGTCCAAATACCACATGCCTGTAGTTTTTGTATTTTAGATGTTTCTAAGGGTAAAGCAGTGAAGATGGGGCATTAATGTGGTGGTGATTGTGGGTTTTTTGTGAAATTGTTGAGGCTTTGGCAGGGAGGAAATATGGCCTACCCTACCTCCTGAGAGTACCCCAGTTTTCAGGAGTACCAATGATTGATACACCATTTTTTTTTTGATTTTTGGGTCATACCCGGCTGCACTCAGGGGTTACTCCTGGCTGTCTGCTCAGAAATAGCTCCTGGTAGGCACGGGGGACCATATGGGACACCGGGATTTGAACCAACCACCTTTGGTCCTGGATCGGCTGCTTGCAAGGCAAACACCTCTGTGCTATCTCTCCGGGCCCGATACACCATTTTTTAAATATTTTATCTGAGCTAAAATATGAGTCATAGTGTTTCAGATGTAATGTCTAAAGGTGCTAGGTAGAAAATATTACTCCAAGTCAGAATTTTTCTATAATATTATATTAATATTTTTGCAAGGTAATATATTTTCTGTACCACCCAGTATTTACTCGTAGTGGTGCTCAAATGTCACCATATGGGATATTAGGGATTGAACCCTAGTTGGTCTTATGCCATGCAAACATTCTACATGCTGTACTATCTCTCCAAATCCAAGATAACTATCTTTACAGACCCCAAATAAATAATTGTGCTTGCAATCTTAATTGAGGTTCTTTTATTTTTTTTGCTTCAATATTTTAGGCTCCATTATGTGCAACACTCTTTAGGCTTCCTCACACCTCAGCCAAGGGCCACACATTCAACCTTAGCAAAATAATATGAGTCTTATCTCTTTTTTTTTTGGTATTTTTTGATTATAGGATGACTTATTTGTCTCTACAAAATACATCTTTTGTCTCTACAAAATAGATGTCAGAGTATCCACCTTCCTCATCAGCGACTCTTTCCTTTTTCCCCCTTCAGCCTTCCCCTCACACACATTAGTTCTGACATCAAAGCTCTCCTAACATTAACAAATGTTCCATGTGGTGTGAGAAACATTTCTGTGGAAGAATCCTGATGCAAGTCCTCACAGATATCCATACTAATAAGCTATGAATCTTTGAATACCAAATAAGTTTTGGTTTGTAATTATATGGTGAACAAATCGTTCATGTTACTTAAATATTAAACCTCAGAAAATTTAGGATAAAATTCTTGTAAGAGTTTTAAATGCATAGTATTCCAAAGAACAAAAAGAAATACATTATTCTAAAAGGCTTTAAGGAATACTGTGTCATAGTGAATATATGACTCACACTGAGACTAAAGCAAAGAAGAATATAGGAACAGATACTAAATCCAGGATGGTCTTCTCAACTGCTAATTGTCTAGATTTTCTATGAACAGTCAAACTATATGCAAATTATGCCACCTTGGCATTCGTGTATACCAGTCCTCAGGTAGTGGAGCAAGGCTTTGGGAAGGCTCTGAGAATCAAAGGGAAAGATTATAAAGTTGGGAATAGTTGCCTTCAGATAATGTAGAGGTGTCTAGTTTCTTAGAGCAAAGAGGTAAGAGAGTCAACATCTGGTCATGAGTTTCCATAAGGGGACACTAAGTGAATCTCTTGACAGTCTTATTTCAAGAGTTCATGATAAAGTGTGTCCATGAATTTAAATTCTAATGATTAAAAATCATGCAAAGACTTGGATAATTTAAGATTTGCTTAAAATACTCTCATAATTGTATTATAAGTGAAGAAGTAATAAATTGTTAGAGAAATCATCTTGGTCTTCAGGCCCATGTTCTACTTTGAATATATATCTCAATTTCTTTTCTCTGGTTTCTGCCTGCACACTTTTTTGCACACTTTTTGCACACTGGAGAAGTCCATTTTTAAGTTAGTAACCAATATAGATAGAGTGTAAAGGAACTGGGCAACAGAGGACTAGACCACAATTTTCCATTCATGTACACACCCTCTACTTTCAACTGATGACTAAATGCCCAACCAACAGCTCATAGACTTGGAGGTGCCCCCCCGGGGGGGGGCAATAAGTATCATCTGTGTGCATGAGATAGATTTCTTCACTTCTCTGAGCTCCAACTTACTTAGTTGTATAAAAACTTCACGAAGTTGTTTTATGATTAAGTGTGATCATATATACTCATCTGAGCACAGTGCCTACCATACAGTAAACAATAAATATTTGATGTTTTCTTTTTTTGTCATTCTTTAGTATTTAGACTGTGAACTATCAAACATTCTTATCTTGAAGTTCTTTTAACTTTTCTCTAAATAGACTCATTAAATTTAAAATAGAGTTGAAGAGTAACATTCACAAGGGAATGGATCATGTCTGCTTTTTCTCTATCATGTAAATGAAAACCTCATGTTTGACATATATTACATACTCAAAAGATCTTTGCTGAAAGAAATAACACATAAGTGTTACATTGGTAAGACAAAATTTTGGGGATTAGGTAATAATAAAAGAACATTAATTTAGTGTTTATCCTATGTTAATCATCTTGACAAAACCTCTACAAGCCATCCATTTATATAAATTATCTGTCTAGTTCCAATTTTTTCAAAATATGAAGCAATTGCTTAAATTACTGAGTAATATCACTGGCTAATATCGCTGACTACTAATTAGGTTTGGCTGAACTTCAAAAACAAGGAGAAATTCTATGCTTTTCTTTGTAAACTATGTGACTAGGAATGATTCAAAACAAAAACCAATTATTAATCATCTCTCTATCTTGTTATAAGTTTAATTGTGCTGTCCTCCAAAATACAAAGTGTGGTCCAAGTCAAAGCCTAACAGAAGGTTAATATTTGAAGATAGTAATTTCAGATGCACTTAGTTAAAATGAAGTCATATTGAAAAAGGGTGGGCCCTTAATCCACTATACACTGTGTCCTTATAATAAGAGGAGACAGACTTGATGAGCATGATCATGTGATAATCAAGTCAGATACTATAATGAGGCATCTGCAAATCAATGTTGAAGTTGACTTGAGAACAACAAAGAGCATACAGCAGTCAGGGTGCCAAATTTCTAAAATTTAGTTTTGATGGTACTATTAATTTGTATCTCATGATTTTCTTTCTGATGCAGCTGGCAGGGTTCAGGGGATATTTCTAACTCTTAATTTAGGGATCATTCCTGGTGGTGATCATATGGGTGCCAGGCTTCAAGCACTCAGCCATGAGTTACTTTTCTTATTACTTTGGGTGAAGAAAATTTGGAATTAGGGTCATATCCTGGAGTGCTCAAAGATTACTACTATCTTCATAGTCAGATATTACTTCTGGCATTGCTCAAGGGTTGAATTGGGATCAGCTATGTGAAAGGCAAGTATCTTAATCCCAGTATTATTTCTCTGACCCTTACAAACAGACATAACTAACCTACAAGTTTAGTAGTAATTTATATTGATACCGTCAGATGGATATGATACTTTAACACATAAAACTATTTAGTTTTTTTCTTCATTGGCTCCATGTAATGTGACTAAGCAGTTCAGATTTGTGACTGGATTCTCTGGTTAGTACTTTTGTCACTAAATGCTATTTAGCTTAAGAATTTCAAATCTTAAATCTATTTCATAACAAATTTTATGTGACCAGTGACAATGATCTTATACAACATTTCCAAGTTGGTCCCTGATTCTGGAGGGGACAAAGAAAAGAAAGGCTAGTTATTGAATTTCAAAATAGTCTCTCCTTCATCACAATCAACCAAACTTGGAAGACCAAAATATCTAGGACAACTGTTTATTTGGCTTGTGGTATAGAATTCTGGGACCCCAGTCCAATATCTGCCAAATTATAAGACCATATAAATTCAGCTCAACAACAACAACAACAACAACAAAAAACCCATTACACAACCATACATGACCAATTGATTCTACCAGCACAAAGTGAAGGAGCTATCTATATTCCTTTCCTGGAGACCATCACTGCTGGTTCCTGAAGATTTTCTCTTGAAATTTGGTCTTTGTATTTTTCTCTGACCTAATACAGTCCTAACTGAGCATTCAGAACAAATCCACTATAACCCAAATCCACAGTAATTACTTTGGGATCTGTGAATTAATGTGACTTTTTGTGTTAAAGAATATTTATACAAGAGTCTTGGTTGGCTAGAGAAATTACCTAGATAAACTATATTAGATGACTCTCATCTCTACACTTCACCTAAACTGTTGAAGTAAAATTAATCTTTGTTTCTTTTACAAGCTAGAGATAAGGGGCTTGTCTGCACAGAGGACCATGGATCTAACTTTCCCTAGGGAAGTGTAGTGGATTTTCCCACTATACTCTGTGAAATAGAAAGAAAATGAGAAGGCAGATTCTTCAGAATGAGTCTTTTGGAAATAGATATGAACACAGTCATAAAGTAAGACTAAGAAGATTTTAGTGAACTGATAAAGTCTGTGGGTCTTAAATATTAAAACTTGCTCTGGACATAGACCAGCATACTTTCAGAAACAGGAAAGTCTGTGGGATTTAACACACAGCTTATATATATATATATATATATATATATATATATATATATATATATATATATATATCTTCTGGCTGTTGTTCAACACTGTTTATTGGGGGGCATAAATGTCAAAAATATAATAACCAACTAAAATGGGACCTCTTTTTCTACTTTTAGCAAAAAAAAATGAACTTCACACTTTTCTATAATATCTTGAATTTAGATATTTGTCATTCAAAACTGTGAGAGATAATCTGTCATTTCAAACTCCTTAGAATGTTGTTCTCTTTTATGGTAGCCCTGGGACATTAATGCATAGACTTTGTACAGACAATTGTATTACATTAGATCTTGTTGAACTGAGTAATCTTTGTTGTTGCCGGTGTTAAAATATATGTAGAAAGATCACTCTAGTGATATTTTGGGGGTTTGACATTAAATTCTTTTTTCTTTTTTGTTTTTTTTTGGGGGGGGCACATCTGTTGATGCTCAGGAGTAACCCCTGGCTAAGCACTCAGAAATAGCTCCTGGCTTGGGGGACCATATAGGATACTGGGCGTTGGAACCGTGGTCCATCCTAGGTTAGAGCTTGCAAGACAGACGCCTTGCCTCTAGCACCAACTCTCCGGCCCCTCCAGGAGTAGTTTTTGAATGAAGAGCCAGGAGTAATCCCTGAGCACTGCTAGATGCGACCAAAATACCTTCTTTTTATATTTGATTTATCAGTGAATTGAGAATAATTTTCAACAGGAGATTCTAATCTGGATGATATCTATAAGTGTACTTTTAAATTTTATTTGCTTATTTATTTTGAAATAAAACAGTTTCAATTAGAAAAATATGGGAGGATGAAGCATTTGAGAAATTAAGAAATGTTGAGAGGGAGGGGAAGGTATTTAAGAAAGAACATGAGGGGCTGGAGAGGTGACTCAAGTGGTAAGGCATCTGCCTTGCCTGCACTAGGGCAGACCACGGTTCATACCCCTGGTGTCCCATATGGTCCCTCAAGCCAGGAACGATTTTGGAGCACATAGCCAGGAGTAACCCCTATGCGTCACTGGATGTTGCCCAAAAATCAAAAACCAAAAATCCAAAGGAAAAAAAAAGAAAAGAAAAGAAAGAAAAGAAAAGAAAAAAAAAGAAAAGAAAAGAAAAGAAAAGAAAAGAAAAGAAAAGAAAAGAAAAGAAAAGAAAAAAAATGCCTTACCTATAGCATCACCTCTCCGGCCCCTTAACATTAAATTGTTATTTAAATTATTTATAAACCAAATACTCTGACTTCAAAAATCTCAAGAACTTTTATTATAATGCAACATTCACTAATGACTTTAGAACAGTGCTCCTCAAATAGTGGGGCGTGCCCCCCAGGGCGGGGGCACGAGGCTCCGTAAAGAGGGGCGCGTTTGACCTTGGCAAACACTGTCATAACAAAGCTAAGCTCCGTGTTTATATCTCTGTATGTCTCTGCAGCTGAGAGTTGCTGTGTCCTGCTTCAAACTGCATCGAAAAGCTATGAGGGAAATGGAGAGCCTGTTTAGAGTACAGGCGGGGGTCCGGTGGGGAGGAGGGAGACTTGGGACATTGGTGATGGGAATGTTGCACTGGTGATGGGTGGTGTTCTTTACATGACTGAAACCCAAACACAATCATGTATGTAACCAAGGTGTTTTAATAAAAAAAAAAAAAAAGAAAAGCTATGCTTTGCAAAACATGCTCATTGTAGCCATCAATCCAGACATCACCTCTGATTAAAAAAGATACTATTTACAGTAGCGCAAGGGAGTGTGAAAAATGTTTTCTTCCTAGAGGGGCATGACAGAAAATAATTGAGAAGCACTGCTCTTGAGTGTCTAAAATGTTGAGGTTTCGTAAACTTTTCCAGCTTTATAAGCTACTATAGTATCATTTGGAATAATATTTTTAAGTGCACTTTTATGATAATGTGTTATCATCTGAATAATGTAGACCATGTGAATTGTTGACTTAATTGCTTTGTCTGTATTTCATTTGAAAATAAAATGCATATACCATTTCAGTGATAGAATATTATCTTGACCTAAGGAAAGTCGACTGGTTCAGAGTCTCTGGGAACTTCCACAAAAGTCTCAAGCTCTTCAGAGATTCATGGAACTTATGCTTTGTATTAAATAACTAGCACTATGGAAAATGCCAATGTTATAGATGAAGAAAATTATACCAAATTCAAATTTTTCATCCTATGTATGTTCTTAATTGTAAATAGAGATACCCTGCCTTTTTATTGCTAAAGGAGGCTCAGCTTCTTCAAGTTATTCCCCACTATTGGAAATTGATTTATCATTTTCATAAAATTTCAAATTGGAGACCATTGCCCATTCCCCTTTATAAATTATGAAAATGTGTTCAGCATCTCTGTAGGGGTTGATCTTATGGGGAGAATTTTACAGAACTAAATTTAACTTTAGTTTTGCATGAGTTTGTGAGAACAGCTGAAGTTTCTGATTCTTAAATGAAGAAGAGAAAATAGAAAAAGAAAGATATCCTGCAAAAAAACATATTCATTTTATGGTACCTAAATCTCTGTTACTGACACAATCATCTGAAGTCTCAAGAGAAGCTTAAATAAAGACACAGGCTAAGACAAGATATTGTCAAGGTCAATGGAAGAACTAAGCTCAAAACAAACTTTGCTTAGAAAAAATTGTTTTTCACATATTATTTCCTTTCTAAAACAAAATAGTAAGATCTGAGATGGGAACACATAGGTTGCTTTTTTTATTTTAACAACATGCTAAAAGTTTATACTTTGGTTTGGATGAATTTACTCCAAACAGACATTGAGAGAGGTCACTGATCCAAAGACTATAAATCAACCCTTTCTTCATATAGAGTTATAAGAAGCTTTCTTAATATCTGGATAACATCTTTTTTTTTGATAATATGTCAATTGTTTCCAGGGCATTTATACTCTATCACTCTCTTGATTTTTCCATTCTTTACTCCTTTAATAGAATATTTCTTAATTACCTTTCTCTTTTTAATAGCATCACAAGGAGCTAATTTGCAGGTAAAACTGCTCTCTTCACCACTGTGTTCTTTGACAGCAAAGAAGTGACTAACATGTAAGAAAAAAACAGAATTTTCTTATCTATATACAGAATTTTCTTATCTATATATGTCTCACTATTGTAGGAGATGGGAGTAAATTTATTATTTAATAATTTATTATTTAATAACATTAGTTCCTTTGAAAGGTCTTTTTTTTCTTTAGTTTCTACTAATTACAAAATTACTAACAACAACAACCAACAACTTACTTTCTAGGTCTGAAGAAGAAATTTCTGGATTTCTATGAGGTTGTTCATTATGTTGCTGAGATCTACCTTGGATTTGAGGCATAGCTGCGAATGTCTCACAATACTTTCGTGCCTTTTTCAAATAGTGATTTCTTACCACAAGCATCAGAAGGTGCCTTAGTCACTGCTTTGTTGTACTCAATGCTGAATTTGGGATAGGTCAGTTAGACAATAGAGATGAAGGCTGGAAGGACTGCCCCACAGTAAGAAGCTTGCCAGAAAGAGTGGTGAGTTCAGTTAGGGAAATATGAATGGTGACAACTATTATGAGAGTGGTAGTGAGTGAGCGAAATATAATGCCTGTCTCAAATACACGTAGGGGTTGGGGAAGTAGGGAGATGGGGCATTGGTGGTAGGAATGTTGCACTGGTGAAGGGAAGTGTTCTTTTGTTTTTTTATAACTGAAACCCAGCTACAAACATGTTTGTAAACATGGTGTCTAGATAAGAATATTAATAATAAACAAACAAAAATAAAATTGTGTTTGACTGCTAGTAGCAGAAACAGGAAATAATGGTGGCATAAATATTATAGACATTTATTTTTCACATAAAATATATCTTAAGTAGGGGCTGGAGCTGTGATGCAAGCAGATAAAATATATCTTAAGTAGGGGCTGGAGCTGTGATGCAAGCAGTAGTGTATTTGCATTGCATGCACTAACCTAGGATGGACTGAGGTTCAATCCCCAGGCATCCCATATGGTCCTCAAGTCAGGAGCAATTCTGATCACATAGCCAGAAGTAACCCCTGAGAGTCACCGGGTGCGGCCCTAAAAGCAATATATATAAAAGTTGACCTTAAACTGTATATATACAACAATATATATTAAAGTAGACCTTAAACATTGATATTTGTTGATCTCATATTGTCACAGATCAAGGGTCTACCTTTCAATTGTCTTCTAAGAACGTAAATTTCATTTTCAAAGCTGTGGCAAGGTTTCAATTGGCCTGTGGGTCCATGACTATGACTATGTGAATCTAAGTGGGAATGGGAATGTAATGATAAATGACATGCGATTCAAATGAGGTGTTTTTTTCAGTCTTGCATAAAAATTATTCCATTTTCATTTTACCTTCGTACATGATGTTAACTGGGGGTCTATGTTTGCTTTTTTGCAAGTGGCTAACCAGTTCTGCCAGCACCACTTGTTGAAGAGGTTTTCCCTGCTCCACTTAGGATTTCTTGTTCCTTTATCAAAAATTAGGTAATTTGTGTCTGGGGAACATTGTCTGAGAACTCAAGCCTATTCCACTGATCTGAGGGTCTGTCTTTATTCCAATAGCATGCTGTTTTGATAACTATTCCTTTGTAGTACAGTTTAAAGTTAGGGAAAATAATGCCTCCCACTTTCCTTTTTCCTAGGAGTGCTTTAGCTATTCGAGGGTGTTTATTGTTCCAGATGAACTTCATAAGTGTTTGATCCACTTCTTTGAAGAATGTCATGGGTATTTTTAAGGGGATCGCATTAAATCTGTATAATGCATTGGGGAGTATTGCCATTTTAATGATGTTAATCCTGCCAATCCATGAGCAGGGTATGTGTTTCCATTTCCATGTGTCTTCTCTTATTTCTTGAAGCAGGGCTTTATAGTTTTCTTTGTATAAGTCCTTCACATCTTTGGTCAAGTTGACTCCAAGATATTTCAGTTTGTGTGGCACTAATGTGAATGGGATTGCATTCTTGACTTCCTTCTCTTCCCTATCATTATTGGTGTATAAAAAGGCCATTGATTTCTGTGTGTTAATTTTGTAGTCTGGCACCTTGCTATATGAGTCTATTGTTTCTAGAAGCTTTTTGGTAGAGTCTCTAGGGTTTTCAAAGTAGAGTATCATGTCATCTGCAAACAATGAAAGCTTGATTTCTTCCTTTCCTATCTGTATTCCCTTGATATCTTTTTCTTGCCTGATCACTATAGCAAGAACTTCCAGTACTATGTTGAAGAGGAGTGGTGAGAGGGGACAGCCTTGTCTTGTACCAGAATTTAGAGGGAAGGCTTTTAGTTTTTCTCCATTGAGGACAATATTTGCTATTGGCTTATGGTAGATGGCTTCAACTAGATTGAGAAAGGTTCCTTTCATTCCCATCTTGCTGAGAGTTTTGATCGAGAATAGGTGTTGGACCTTATCAAATACTTTCTCTGCATCTATTGATATGATCGTGTGATTTTTATTTTTCTTCTTGTTGATGTTGTGTATGATGTTGATAGATTTACGGATGTTAAATCCTTGCATTCCTGGAATGAAACCTACTTGGTCATAGTGTATGATCATCTTGATGATGCATTGGATCCTATTTGCCAGTTTTGTTGAAGATCTTTGCATCAGCATTCATCAGGGATATTGGTCTGTAATTTTCCAAATGGATTAAAGACCTTGATATCAGACCTGATATATAAGGTTTATAGAACAACACATCAGTAAAACACTTTGTGACATTGAGACTAAAGTCATCTTCAAGAAGGAAACTGTACTTTCCAAACAAGTGGAAACAGAGATCAACAGATGGGAATACATTAAGCTGAGAAGCTTCTGCACCTCAAAAGAAATAGTGCCCAGGATACAAAAGCCACTCACTGAGTGGGAGAAACTATTCACCCAACACTCATCAGATAAGGGGCTAATATCCAAAATATACAGAGCACTGACAGAACTTTACCAGAAATAAAACATCTAATCCCATCAAAAAATGGGGAGAAGGAATGAACAGACGCTTTGATAAAAAAGTAATATAAATGGCCAAAAGGCACATGAAAAAATGCTCCTCATCACTAATCATCAGGGAGATGCAAATCAAAACAACGATGTGATACCATCTCACACCACAGAGATTGGCATACATCACAAAGAATGAGAAAAATCAATGTTGGCGGGAATGTGGAGAGAAAGAAACTCTTATCCACTGTTGGTGGGAATGCCGTCTAGTCCAACCTCTATGGAAAGCGATATGGAGATTCCTCCAAAAACTGGAAATTAGCTCCTATTCGACCCAGCTATTCCACTCCTAGGGATATACCCTAGGAACACAAAAATACAATACAAAAACCCCTTTCTCACACCTATATTTATTGCAGCACTATTCACAATAGCCATGCTCTGGAAACAACCAAGATGCCCTTCAACAGATGAATGGCTAAAGAAACTGTGGTACATATACACAATGGAATATTATGCAGCCGTCAGGAGAGATGAAGTCATGAAATTTTCCTATACATGGATGTACATGGAATCTATAATGCTGAGTGAAATAAGTCAGAGGGAGAGAGAGAGAGACACAGACTAGTCTCACTCATCTATGGGTTTTAAAAAAAATAAAAGTAATTTTTTAACAATCCTCAGAGACAATGAGAGGAGGGCTGGAACTTCCAGCTCACTTCATGAAGCTCATCACAAAGAGTGGTGAGTGCAGTTATAGAAATAACTACACTGAGAACTACCATGATCATGTGAATGAATGAGGGAACTGGAAAGCCTGTCTGGAGTACAGGTGGGGGTGGGGTGGGATGGAGGGAGATTTGGGACATTGGTGATGGGAATGTTGCACTGGTGAAGGGGGTGTTCTTTACATGACTGAAACCTAATTACAATCATTTATGTAATCAAGATGTTTAAATAAAGGAAAAAATGTAAAGTAAAAAAAAGGCCGAGATGGGTGTGATTTTCTAACTAGAAGCCCTTTTTTATTGGTTTGATTATTAAGAAGTGTGAATAGAATGACTCTTTAAATTTTTTAATTCTAAAATTTCAGGATGTGTGTATGTTAAGGTAGAAATTGTTGTGTATGTTAAGATAGAAATTGTTGCAAATAATTACCAAACTCAAAGAATGAATATAAATACATTTATTTTTTACTCATACGCAATTTAAAATTTTATTTGAAAAAAATTATTCCATTTTCCCAATATTTCTATTTATACTTCTAACCCTAAAGATTGATAAATAGACTACTAGATCTCTGGCCTAACTAATTTCTAAAATTTTACCAAAAAAGTGTTCATTGATTTTATATACCTAGATATTTTCCCAGTTATTTGTTCATAGATAATTTTGATTTATCCATGTTTGATTTTTGAATAATGCAACTATAAACATAGGGTAAATAGATATTTCAATTTAATCTTTTGTCATAAGTTATGCCAAAGTTCATATCTATCAGTCACATTGCTAGATATCATTGCTAGTATTTCCACTTTATATTTTTTAAGTACTTACCATACTGTTTTCAAGACTCAGAATCCCCACCACAGTGTTGGAAAAAGATTCATTTTTTCCCACTGCACCAAAATTTATTGTTTCCAGTCTATTATAGGTCATTCACCCAAGTGTGAGGAGGTATCTTATTTTATTTTTGATTTATATTTCCCTAATAGTATTTAAGCTTGAGATTTATTCACATTAAATAAAAATTAAAGTATTTTATTAATATAAAACATTCAAAATATGTCGCTTTAAAATATGATAGTGATCCAGAGAGTTAGTCGAGCAGGTAAGGTGCTTTTAATGCAGTCAACCTATTTTCTTTTTTTTTTTTTTTGGTTTTTGGGCCACACCCGTTTGACGCTCAGGGGTTACTCCTGGCTAAGCGCTCAGAAATTGCCCCTGTCTTGGGGGGACCATATGGGACGCCGGGGGATCGAACCGCGGTCCGTTCCTTGGCTAGCGCTTACAAGGCAGACACCTTATCTCTAGCGCCACCTTCCCGGCCCCTCAACCTATTTTCAATCCTTGGCTCTGCTTATGGTCCTCAGAGCCCTTTCAGAAGAATTTCCTAAGTGAAGAGGTAGCAATAAGTCTCTTATAAAAATCCAAATTAGTACTAAATGTAAAAATGCATGAAATGACAAAGTTTAAAATACTTAATATGATACTTACAAGCATACAACTTACTCTTCTCCAAATCCATGCATCACTATAATCCTCTAATTACTGCCAGAAGTGATCCCTTAGCACAAATTTAGGAATAAAACTGGTACAGATCTGAGTTTCCAAAAAATAAACAAATTGCATCATCATCATTATCTTCTTTATATCATCAGGTGGACATTAATTTAAGGTAAATGACTTTAATGTCTTAAAAAATAGGCTTACAGTGAGACTGTTACTCTCAATATCTCTATGGTTTCTAATTACTCATAGAGCATTGAAATAAATAAATGTAAAATTTGCAAATTAGATGCAAAATTTACAAAACTTTCATTTAAGAACTAAAATTATATCTCTCAGGAATCTCAAATAATTATAATGAATAATACTAGTTAATTGTTATATAAGCAATTCTATAGAAATAGCATCATAATTATATAAAATAAAGCTAAATAAAATATATATTTCATAATTACAAAATATAGTTTATTTTCAAGACTTATGAAATATATTTATAAATGATTCATATTATAAAATTTAGAAATCTCAATGAAAATATGCCACATTTTTAGGAAAAGTTGAAATATTAAAAGTGAACAGCTAAGCAAACATCAAAATTCATTTTCAAATGTAGAACCAGTTTCTTGATCTCTGTGCCAAAATGGAGTTCATCTAGAATATGAACATCAAAAATGTCTGAATACTAATAATGATATTAAATACAGTCTGAAAACTAATTAAAGATATTAAATCTACTTAACTTTGAAAATCTATACTAAGAAATTTACAAAAATAATATAAATTAGAATATACACTTAAATAAGACAATCTAGACAGCAAAAGAGTTAAGTCCAGGAAGAGTTTCTTTAAAAAGACAAAAATAAATCAGCTATAAGTTATTTAAAAAAATAAATTTAGAAAAGTAAACAGAAAATTATAGTCAAATTTATAAAGATACAAAAAATTACTACAAATATTTGTGCAGTCTATATTAATAAATTTGAAATTCTAGATTAAAATGAGTATATTGTAGGAAAACGTAAGTTATAGTACATCAACAAAATGGAGGAAGTAGATTGAGTTACAAATTTATTTTTTTCATAAAATGTTACATTTTTTCTGTGACTATGGTAACTAGAATCACATTAATATATTCATTGCAAAATGCATAAAGTGATGAGTAAAGGACTTAAAATATTGATAAGTGTATAGCTGAGTTTACAAGAGCAAAGGGAAAATTATTGACAATGAAATAAAAGAAAAAAATGAAATAAAGTATGAATTCAGACAGGTAGTCAGGTAGTCAAATAGTATTGTCTTTAAATGTTAACTAATCTTTGAATACTTTATGTCCAGAAATTATACAGTCTACTCTATTTATAATGAAAATTTTAAACTGGAGTATGATGCAAAGTAGACATATAAGCCATAATAATAGTTAAACTTTTCAAATTTCTTTATCATTAATAAAATGTGTATTTTTAAAAATTTGAGCAAGAGGTCCCGAACGGTGGTACAGTGCTAGGGCGTTTGCCTCGCACAAGGCTGACCTAGTACAGACCATGGTTTGATCCCCAAGTGTCCTAGATGGTCCCCAGAGCCAGGAGCAATTTCTGAGCACAAAAGCAGGAATAACCTCTGAACGTCACCGGGTGTGGCCCCCCCAAATTTTCTGACCCTGGTTGGATCTCCAGCTACCTATTGTCACCTGAGCATAACCAAAAATAATCCCTGAGAACAGAGCCATTAGAAAGTTCTATCATTTAGTATCACCCAACTTTTTCTCACCCTCAGAAAAAAAGGAAGTCAACCCTAAAAGAAAGTTTATACTTTTAGCCTTTGATAAACATGAAAGGATGAAAATATACTATTATCATCTACAAACTGTATTTGTAATATTATTTTTTAAATGGTAACCTACCAGTATAAGAATGTTATTTAGGGCCAGAGAGATAGCACAGTGGTAGGGTGTTTGTCTTGCATGCAGCTGATTCAGGACAGACGGTAGTTCAAATATCAGCATCCCATATGGTCCCGTGCCTGCCAGGAGTGATTTCTGAATGCAGAGCAACCCCTGATCACTGCCAGCTTGACCCCAAAAATTTATTTAAAGTTGTTATAGATTAAGAACACTTTTAGTTAATTAAAATCAGCACACACAATTTCTTTTCTGAAAAAACACACCCCTTGTCAAGGCCCCAGGGAAATTATAGAAAAAATGCACCAGTAAAAATTAATTTACAATAAAAAACACATATCATATGCAATAAAAATGCACACCAAAATGGACAAGCTTATGATGATATACAGAAAAGTTTTCCAGTAAAATAGATCCACTCATATCTCATATATATATATATATATATATATATAACTATATTATAAGTATATATCAATACAGGGAATATATATATAACTATATTATAAGTATATATCAATACAGGGAATCAAATAAAATATTTTACATGTGTGAGGCATGCATATGCACTCTATCCCTGTATTCCATTCCAACAATATCTTATTATCTTTAAATAAATTAAGGTAAATATAATCTCTAAGTGATTAGTAAAAAATAAAATAATTAGATATTCTAACTTCTGAATATATCAAAATAAAAAGATAATAAGGCAGGGCCTGGAGAAGATAGCATAGAGGTAGTGTGTTTGCCTTGCATGTAGAAGGATGGTGGTTCAAATCCCGAAATCCCATATGGTCTCCCGAGTCTGCCAGGAGCGATTTCTGAGCATAGAGCCAGGAGTAACCCCTGAGCGCTGCCGGGTGTGACCCCAAAACAAAAGAAAGAAAATAAGCCAGATCCACATAACTAGAGAAAATAAATTATAAAAGAATCTAAATGAATATAAGCTAAGAATTAGATAGTAAAGTTTATCAGTTTCAAAGTATAAAATGAGGAGGTATTTTATATATTCTTGATAAAGTTTCTGTCAATATGATTAAAAATTGAGATGAGAAGGTATTTAAAGAAATACTATTTTTTTTATTTTAATGACAGCAGTCCAAAAATCCCAGCTAGGTATAATATAAATCTATACCTAAATATATAGAAGTACTATAGAAGAATATTTCAGACAAAGATCAACCTTAAAAGTAAATAAAGAAAAGATTTAGGTGTGGCTATTTATCTCAATGGCATACATTGCTTTGCATATGTATAGGCTTAGTTTTGATCCCTGGGACCAGACAAAGAGAAAGTCAGAAACAAAGAGACAGAGAAACAATAAGATAGAAAGACAGAGACACAGAAAATGGAGAGGGGAATAAAAAAGAAGGCATTGCAACTGGAATAAAGTGATTGTAGTATTTAGAAAGAATAAGAGATACTTTTTATAACCTAGACTTTGTTTATCTCAAATTTGTTGAGTTCAAATAAGTTGAAAATCAAATTTCAAAATTGTAGATGAATATAATAGAACTGGAATGTGTCACTTCAAAGACAGTACAAAAATGAAAATGATATGTGATTAAAATATTTTAAAATTTTATCTAAAAGAGGATTAAAAAGAAGGCAAATATTAGAAAAAGTAAATTAAAAACACAACAGATATAACCAAAGTACTCCCAAAATATGAATAACTACAAAAATATTAGCATATTAAAATTTCAAAGTAAATATATCATAGAGCTAGTATGAGGTCAAGTACTTGTCTTTCATCAATTCAGCCATCCTCATGAAGAGCAGCACCCAAACATCATTGATCATCTCCCTCCACAAAAATAGTTAAATAATTAATAAATTATTAGTAAAATAAAAATTATATATTTAAAATACTAAGACTTTCTATTAGTGATTTAAGTAAAGCACTATAATACTTAGTGGCTGATAAGTAATACAGAGATTCTCAAAGACTATTCAAAATAAATTTACATTTACTATGCTAGAATTAAATCAAACTTATATAAAGATGAGAAGAATCTTTATAACTATAAAATCTTGCTTTAAAATATTAATTTTTAATTCCACTACTTTAATTATTATAAGCATATGTCAGTTAAGATGACTTTAAAAATAAGTCAAAAATTAAATCTAAACCATGTAGAACTAGATAAATGTTGTGACCTGTTAAAGCATCTTAATAATAGTCCATGTGAAATTTAAAGAAAATAAATGAAATATGATTTTTTGTTTTGGGTGTCCAAGGATTCCTTCTTTTGTGTGTGTGTGTGTGTGTGTGTGTGTGTGTGGTTTTTGGGTCACACCCGGCAGTGTTCAGGGATTATTCCTGACTCCATGCTCAGAAATTGCTCCTGGCAGGCACGGGGGACCATATGGGATGCTGGGACTTGAATTGATGACCTTCTGCATGAAAGGCAAACGCCTTACCTCCATGCTATCTCTCCAGCCCCCAAGGATTCCTTCTTTTTATACACTTAGGAATCACTCTTGGCAGTGCTCAGGTAAACATTTTGGGTTGTTAGGAATTAAATGAAGGTCAGCTGTGTGCAAGATAAGTGCCCTACCCATTTTACTATTATGTTGATTTCAAAATATGGACAATTTTGACCAATAAATTAGAAATTTGAATTTAATGATCATATATACAAAGTCTTGTACCAGAATTATATAATACACATCATTAAATATTTACACACTAAAAATATTATGTCCTTGACCTAGGCAATAACTCCTAAACAATTTCAAAACAGTATCTATGTTCTCTGGCAACAATTTACTTAATGTACAGAAAAATGGAACAAAATAATCAATGAAAATAATAGCTGAGATGTTTTATTTATTTTAAATATAAACCTTAGTAAAACACAATTCTGCATGTATTCTATGTATGCTACATCTGTTTTGATATATAATTTTTCTATATTCTCCATATAATCTCTAGTTCCTACACTTCTAAAGTTTTACAATTTTATATACCTATTCAAGAATCTATTTTATTACTACATAATCAATTTTCATAATGATGTACATATAAAATTTTTCACATCTTAGAAAAACAGATTGTCTGCATTATGTTACATAATATTTCTCTGTGATGTTCTATAGGGGAACAATCTATGTGGCATCTAAGGAATTGGGGAGACCTCCAACTACAGGAAATGCAAAAGCCCAATTACTGCATTATGCATTAAACCTCTTCATTTATAGTAAGACCATCATTCCTGCCCACTTTTTATACTCAATGATCAAGTACAACATGTACACTAAAATAGGTACCTCTAATTTATTAAAAAAGATATTTCTGAGGCCAAGGAAATAGTCCAAAGGAGGGAAGCATACCTTGAATTGAACCATACCAAGTTTACTACCGGCACTGCTTGGCCCCTAAGCACTGCTTGATGTGATGATTCTAGTAGCCTCCTAGCTCTGCCAGGTTGAACAGTATCACCTTACTGGGTCTACTATTAAAGCATTCTACTTGGTTCCTCCAGATCTCCTGTGCACCCTTGGATGCACCCCTACAATGAAAACTAATACTCTTAGATCACTTGGACTTGCAATTTTTTGACAGTATATGAAAATGTTTTATATTGCATGGCATTCCATAATACATCATCCAATCTTCTTTCGTGCAAGGTAAATCTTGAGGATTATGCCAATATTTAAAAATACTTTTTTAAAATAAAATTGTTTTCTGAAATTAGTTTCTCTCCAATTAAAAGCTTGCTTATTTTCTCACATTTTGGAATCACTTTTAGAGGAATCAGACTAAGAGTCTCAAAAAGTTCACTTCACTCAACCTATATGTCCTCTTTTCTCATACTGTATTAGATCCATACAATGAAGTTTTCTTTAAAACTGAATTTTCATTCAAAGAATTTATTTCAAGAATACTAAAATACCAAAATTACCATGTTTGAGAATGATATTCAAATTTTAAATATTATACCTTATCACTTTGTCAACTACATTTGGTATGGTTTATCTTTCTCTTCGTCTGTACAAATAGCTAACATAGTACATGGGATAGTAGCAACTTGTTTATCCAACTTCTACTTGATTTCTCCAGTTTTATTTTATATAGGTATCTTACTTAACTGGACACAAACATTGACTTGTCCCCACAAAATTATTTCTGTATTTATTACTAAACAAAGAAGTATAGGCATGGTAGATTTGTGGATTTACTTTTTTTTAAGTAAATTTGTATGAATAGAAAATAGATTGAGGGAAAAATCATAAAAATTATGGCTACCTATGATATTTACACCCTAAATATGCAAATAACTAAAAAATCTTAAAAGAGAGGACATTAAAACAGAATATAGGCATATTGAAAGGATAACAAATTAACATTGTGAACAACTTTCTGCCCATATAATTTGTAACTTAAAGTTTATCAATAGCTTGATCCAATTTACTATAAACAACACAAGAAAAAAAAAACAGACTATTGAAATTGGTGTATATCTAGTAAGGCATGGAATTTGGCTAGAGATGGCCTTTTTGTGCTAATTGGTGGCTCAATTTACACATCTGCTCACATTTTTTCCTAAACAGCAGTGATGATTATTTCTATAACCAATGTTCATTTCTTTTTATCATATATTTTGATGCTGTTCTAATCGCTTTTGAAGTATCTGCTTTGCTTCCTATACTAAGCCTATTCATTTTAATTGACATTCAGCAAAATTTCTGTGCTTTACATTTTCCAACAGTTGTGTGAGTGCATGAATTTCTTTAAAATCATAAAAGAAAAAGCTAGGCCCGCAGAACATGTGAGCTTTCTACTGTCTAGTTTTTAAAGGGTTAATACTCTTGCCTGCTGTTCTTCTTTCAAGGTGTTGGGGCTTTGCCTCTTTAATATCTATCATGACATCAACTTCAAAGCATTCAACCTGGATGTTTGATCTCCTGGTTGGCATGCTTTCTAACACATGCTGGAAAAGAAAAGTAGGAAACCAGGAACGGTTTAGTCATACTTATTAAACATTTATGGTGCCCATCAGTAAAATGTTGACCTTAAAATTAAGAATTAGAAGCATACATTCCAAAAAAGAAAGCAGTTCAATGAGAACAAAACCAGTGAAACTTGGGAGCTGCTTTTCTGTGCCCACAGAAGACATGAATATAAGCAGCTGTTAAATAATAGATTGCCTTTGGCTTTCACTATTTATGCTGCTACTCCAGGGTGGTATGGTTTTATCCTGTACACATGTTTTTCGTGAGCAGAAGAGGGGGGGAGCACGTGTTGGTTTTATTTGTTTGTTTCAAAGGCCAAGAGGGTGGAAGTGGTTAGGAGGTGCCAGAAAAGGTGGCCTCCCACTTCTCTTGCTGTTCACTCTCTGCTTTAAAAGAGCATGAACTTGTAGAATAGGTCAGGCAAATTGTAGAGTTGAACAGTTAGTCATTGATATAATTTCTTTAGTGTATATTTTATTGTGATAAATATTCAGAACATAAAATTTGAATTGTTCATTTCACCATCATTAAGTATAACTAAAATGGGGTGCAAATATCACCAATATCAATCTCCAGAACTTCCTTTATGGTCCCCCAACTGTATTGAAACCTCAGACTCATTGGGACCCATTCCAATTTCTCCCTCCTCCAATTCCCTGTCAATAACAAATCTTCAGTCTGTATAAACTGGCTGAGCATTTTATGTAAATAAAATCACACAATATGTATTTTTATGGCAAGAGTTTGCTTTCATTTTGCATCATTTTCAAGTTTATCCACATTGCAACATGAATCACTACTATTTATATGATGAAATAACAATCAATTGTAGAGATATTCCAAATTTATTGTCTGATGAACATTTTGTGTTTTTTTCCCCAATACTATATACAACAGCCAAGATATGGAAGCAGCACAAAAGACCAACAAAAGTTGAGTGGGAAAAGAAATTATGTATACATAATGGAATACAACTCAGCTATGAAGAGAAAAAAATGAAGTTTTGCTTTGCATTTCAATTCAACTTGGAACTGAAGGATGCTATGTTAAGTGAAATGAAGCAGAAGGGAAAAGACAAATACTATGACAAAAATATAATCTGAATTTGCACTCACATGGACAATATTAAGAAAAAAGGGAAAAGCAATGGGCCATGTAAACAAACACAAAAATATTACCAACAAAACTGAGAACTAAAGATGCCAATTGGAAGAAACTGAGGAATCTTAGTGGAAAGATATAAGGTCTCTGGTGGTGGTATGGGAAAATAATATTATAAACACAAAATAATAATATTATAATCCATGATGATTCAATAAAAGTTTTGCTTTGTTTTTAAAGGACAGGAAGTCCTTTTTATTCATGAGTAGTTTTTCTCAATACTAATGCCACTGTCTATCACATATAAATGTTTGGTTAGTATCTTCTCTTGGAAACCTTACATTAATTGAATTTTGATATGTCATCAGGCCTGATTTATTGTTGAACATTTTTTTATACTATAAGAATCACTTCATAGGATTGGTAAAGTTGGCCTCAGTACTATGCAGAGGTCTTTTTTTGCTAGTAGAGGAGTTATATTTTGCAGAACCTCTTAAGGCAGGCACTATTTTCTAAGTGTCATTCATTTTTTTATTCCCTGGTCTAATTTCATAGTCTGTTGTTTTGTGAGATATGCATTACTTTGTGAGTTATACTGTACAAACCATGAACCAGTAGAAAAATAAAATCATTAATAAAATTAAATAAATTTATGACAAAATAATCTCATTTTCAAATTCAATTTAAAGTTTAACCACCTCGAAATTATCTTAATTTAGGAGATTAAATTATTATTGGAAGTCTGTAAGCCACTTTTAAAAGAAAGCAAAGACAGAAAATGGAAAATATTACATGTTTAAGGGTTGAAAAAATTTAACTGTAATATGGCCATCCGATTCAACATGACACTGATGCTATATAATCCCTCCAAACTCAGTAGTATATTTTTGTTTATTTTTGGGGGGGAATCACATCCGGTGGTGTTCAGGAAGTACTTCTGGCAATGCGCTCAGAAATTGCTCCTGAAAAGGTCAGGGGGCCATGTGGGATGCTGGAAATTGAATCTGGTCTGTCCCATGAATCAGGTCAGCTGCATGCAAGGCAAATGCCATACTGCTGTACTATTGTTTGAGACTCCCCCAAACTCAGTGGTATTGTCAAAATATTTTTAAATATACAGTATTTAAATACTGAGTAATATTTTAAAATAATAAAAAGATCTATCTCATATCATACGTGATAGCTATATTTATAATGTAATATACACAAACATTCATTTAAAATGAAACTAGGGGGCCAGAGTGGTAGCACAGTAGTAGGCCATTTGCCTGGCACGCAGCAGACTCAGGACAGATTCAGGTTCAATTCTGGGTATCCCATATGGTCCCTCAAGCCAGAAGCAATTTCTAAACTCCGAGCCAGGAGCAATCCCTGAGCACCACTGGGTGTGGCCCAAAAACAAACAAATAAATAAAATGAAATTAAGACTTGTTTTTTAATTAGCTAATTTAGTTGTGGGAGTTTGGGCCACATCTGCAGTAATCAGGATATACTCCTGCTCCTGTGTTCAAGGATTATGAAGTTTGGGGGATTATATGGTGCAAGGGATCAAATTCCGTGGCTGCATGTAAGGCAAGTGCTTTGTTAACTATACTATCATTCTGACAGTAGAGATAGGTTAGAATAAAAATTCATTAAACACATCAAATAAAGCTTAGGCAAAATCTTTCATGATATTTTGCTTCTAATGTATATTCAATGAATCAATTGAATTAACAAAGAATAAATAGGATTTCATCAAGCAGAAAAGAATCTGACCTGATGATAAAGAAGCTATGACTAACGTTACTTTGCATCCCTAAAAACTTAAAAATGTTACATTATTTTAGATAACTTAAGAGGCCAGAGCGGTGGTGCAAGTGATAAGACGTTTGCCTTGTCTGAGCTAGCCTAAGACAGACAGTGGTTTGATCCCCCAGTGTTTCTGAGCGGTTTCTGAGCACATAGCCAGGAGTAATCCCTGATGTCACTGTGTGTAGCCCAAAAACAAAACAAAAAAAAGTTTCATAAATTATTTTTACTTACATTTTAATTAAAATTATTAGTGATCATTTTTTGTAATATACTCTTTTCTTACATTTTTATATTCTCATTCATTTTGGATTTATTCTTTCTAGAATTTAGCACCATTTAGAATTCAGCATATCTAATCCTTATCAAATGTAACTTTAGAAGGGCAGAATTTTTAATCTGCTTCATTCATCACTATAATCCAGAACATAAATTTAGATAAACAATTAACACTTGGTAAATTAATGAATAAATCAATGAGTGTAGACTATTGCTTTGTTCTCCACCTGCTGTTTAAAAATTTCACAATAATAACTAAATAAAAAAACATGTTTTTATTTTCAGGCTTTCAGTCACAAGTATTAGCAGTGAATCTAGAAACTTTTGGTTATATTTTTATATACTATTATGAACATGATGTGCTTTCCTAACTTGTATCAAAATGTTCCTCTCCTAAGTACCATCCTATTCTTCCAAAGATATGTATGATTCATTCTAATTCCTTTAAGTCAAAAGTATCATCATAGACTGTCTTCTTAATAGATTATTAAGAATATTAAGAATGTCTTCTTAATAGATTGCCTTGATGTCTTATGAGAATGTAAAGAAAATTTATTTAATAATAATATAGATAAACTTTATCTCGTTTAATTTGGGCAACTAACCTAGAAGTAAAATGGGTATTATTTAATCCATTTTATATATGAAGAAATAAACATTTGCAATTTAGCCTGGAATCAGCCATAATATAAATGATGCTCTTCTAGAATGCAGTTTTTTCAGTATCTCATAATTCCTGAATGGCTACTTTACTTTTAATGCCTAAGTTTTTATCTTGAATATTTTCAAGGTCATTCTTAAAAGAATCAGAATGTTTGCCCCTGTGAATGTCAGAGTAATGTTGCCATTTCCTTGTTGGCCACAGTCAGTTTCTAGGCATCATAAACATTTTCTATTACCTGATCTGCTCATAGTCAATGTCTGAATCTGAATTTTCCAATTTTCCTTCTATTATATTAGACAGGTGAAACTCTTTGCTTTTAAAGAGTTCTTATGATCTTATATTCACTAAAAAAATCTCCACAAAATCTCACCAAAAAAATGCCACCTAGAATGGTAAATAATCATGGATTATGTTCATGGAAAACCACCATTAACAGTATTACAAACCATAACACCTCAATCAATATTTTAAAAGTCTAAAAATAATAATCACAGGACTTTTCAGATGTATTTACATATCCTACCCACACTTAAAGGGATAATATTAAACAAGACCAGGATTGTCAAGATTATGCTTTGAAATATGGGTATTGCCAATATTGTAGACCTAAAACAATACAAAACGCAAGCAGTCATATGGGCCAAAATTAGACACCAATATCCTGGGTAAACTTCTTTGAAATCCATATACTTTCCACATTTTCATCTTTTCTTACTTTAATACCCTCCTATCTATAAGATCCCTCAGTTTACTCTAAGTGTCAGTTTGACTACACAAGGACAAATCTAGTAATGATCTTTCTAAGGTATATATATATATATATATATATATATATATATATATATATAGAGAGAGAGAGAGAGAGAGAGAGAGAGAGAGAGAGAGTAACGATCTAAGGTATATTTAATTAAAAAGAGTGTGAGAGAAATAAACATTACGTTTTATAGGAATTTTACTCAAGTTGGAAACAAAGATGATAACAATGAATGGCCACAATACTTTTCTTTGTATTTATTTATTTGTATTTATGAAAGATACAAATTTTGACTATTCATTCCATTCATTCATTCCATTTACTTACATTCTTGTTCACATAGAAGAATCAAGGGATTTCCAAGCTCATGGAAAAAAGCTGAAATAGTTCTAGTAGTTATCAGTCAATTCTGTTGATTCTGATCTGTTTGAAGATAACAAGATCTTTTCTAACAAAAGTCACCGCTATCTACAGAGCAGCTCAGCTTTTCATTTCCCACTAGAACTCACACTTGATGAGAGGACACATCTGCCTTCGATTTCAGAAAATGTCCCTGTGGGAGCCCACAAAAAGCAGGTGTTCTTACTTGAAAGAACAGAAGGATCCCATAACATTCCAAAGTAAAAGAACCACTCCTGGTGGAATACTTGAAAACCAGTAGGAACTTCCTATCTACCCTAGGATTTTCATGTCATTTTTCAAACCTATAAAAGTTCAATGAAAAATTACAGCTACTAGATTTCAAAATAGCTGTTCTCTGTAGCTTGCCTGAGAAATTCTAAAGTCCTTTGTTTTCAACCATGTAAGAGATTATGATTTGCTTTGACTTATATTGCAAATACTGCCATTATTATTTTATCATTTTGCAAGACTAATATCTTTCATGAATGGTAAAATTGGCTTAATTTATATTATGTAATTTAATTGTTGGAATTTTATTATTGACTAATAATGTCTATCTAGAGATGGACCAACATCCAAGTCAGTGTTTTGTTTACTTTTTATTTTGGTAAAGCAAGGTAGTTTTTATTGTAACTTCCTTAAAAAGATATGAATGGAGAGAAAGAGAATATATAAGGTAACTATCTGTAAAAATTAAAGCTGTATCTATATCTCACACTTCATACATGTCTACTCAAGAATCAAAGTCCTTGAGATCAGACCTGAATTTATAAAGTACATTGAGAAAAACAGGCAAAATTCTCCAAAACCTAAACCTAAAAGGAGTCATCAACAATATGATGCCAATGGCAAAGGCTAGAGAATAAAATCTGAACAAATTGAACTACATCAAATTAAAGTTTCTGTATGGCAAAAGAAATACATACTAAATCTAAAAGAGCTCACTGAGTTGGAAAAAATATACACATATATATTTTTTTTGTTTTTTGGGGCCACATCTGGTCATGCTCAGGGGTTACTCCTGGCTATGCACTCAGAAATTGCTCCTGTCTTGGGAGACCATATGGGACTCTGGGGAATCCAACCACAGTTCATTCTAGGTTAGTGTGTGCAAGGCAAACGCCCTACCACTTGTGCCATAGCTCTAGCCCCAAGAGTTGGAAAAAATATTTGCACTCAACTCAGATAAAGGGTTGATATCTAGAATATACAAAGTACACAAAGGTTAACTCTCCAAAATCTAAAAACCCCTTAAAAATGGGGAGATGAAATGAATATGAACCTCTTTGAATAAGGCCAGCAGATGGCCAATAGGCACATAAATGCTCATCACTTATCATTAGTAAATTCAAATAAAAATGACAATGAGATATTATCTTACACAGTTAAAATGCAAATAATAAAAATAGTGGAAACAATCTGTTTGGCAGGGATGTGGTTAAAAAAAAAGAACTGTCATACACTGATAGTGGGAATGTGGGAGTGTTGTCTGTTTCAACCCCTATGCAAAGAGTTCTCAGTATACTAAGAATCAAGCTGTCATATGACCCAGAAATTCCATTTTTTGGTATTTATCCCCAAGACAGAAAGCATTCATGCAAATTCATGCAAATGCACACACCACTATTCATTGAAGCTCTTGTACAATAGCTAAGAGTTGAAATCAATATAGATACCCAACAACAGGTGAATTGGTCACGAATATGTTGGACAATTATGTAATGAAATTCTACATAACTATATGGAAGGATGCAATCATGTAATTTACTGAACATGAATGGAACTGGAAGAAATCATGTTAAATGAAGTAAACCAGTAGAAGAATAAATACAGGAAGAAATCAGTATTATGTGACAGTTAGAGCAATTGAATGAGGGAGTAAATTAGTGTTGTTAAGGAAGGACAGAACTAAATATACAAATCACAGTTAACAACGATTAAATCATGAAACCCCATCTTTGACAATTGAACTTAAAATAGTAGGCTAGGGCCAGAAAAGGGGATGTTATGGACACCGAGAACATTGGTAGAGGGAGATTGAAACTGTTCTGGGGTTGTTGCTGAAATATTGTGTGTAAAATTTCACTATGAATAACTTTGTAAACCACAATGCTTTACATTTTTTAAAAACACTTAATATAAAATAAAGAAAATATGTGTTCAAGAGAACACAGGCTTATCCAGAGTAGGAATAAACAAGCAAAGAAACAATAAGGACAAACATGTAAACACATGTCCAAGAAAGAACACAAGCTTGAAGAGCAAGCCCAAATCAGTGTTTCATATTATGGTATATTCCTAGTGGGTGTTGTTATTCCTGTGTCCTCTGAGATCAATAAATTGAATTACATATTTAAGAGAAAGTGAGTGAAATTGGGATGCTGTTTATGGCAACCTAGGGAGATTTAGTTTCTCGCTCTGTTTATAGTCTTTTCTAGGAGCATCTGACTTACTTTTTTCTTTGGGCCACACCCACAAGTTCTCAGACCTTCCTCATAACACCAATACTGAAGTATATGTTAGTTCCAAAATGGACAAATGGCTTTCTTTTCCATGGAGGAAGATTTTGATGTTATGATATGCTACCAAGTGACTCCCTGGCCTCCTTGAAGAATTGTGTTTTGATCTTTGTATTAGAATTGAATTTAGTGCTAACAATATTAAAGCAGTCTAGACAAGGGAGAACTTACATTGTTGAACCCATGGATACTCTCACTATCTTTCACCAACACGTGCCTTGCACAAGCTCTAGGATATCAAAGAAAAACTAAGGTTGACATTAGCATCTGTAAAACATCTGTCCTTTGGTACTAGATGTTTTGCAGTGATGTTAAATGTGTTAAGACTGCATATACTGCAACTACTCATTCACAGGTCTTCAGTCTTTATTAAACAATTTAGCCAGCTCCTTAATTTATTCAAATATTACCTCTCTATGTCTCAAGGATCTACCTATTTTCAAATAAAGTTCTTAAATTTCATAATGGATACATCCTGAGGCAAAACACACATTTCATTTCTTAATCACTTATTCTGATCAACTTCTAGGTTTATCCCATTATTATGTGCTAAATTTTAAGAGAGACGATCAAAAAATCAGTCCAATTCTGTCAGAAGTCTTAATTTTCAGTGTATCTTTAAGTTGAAATGAATGCTCCATTCTCTCACTCCTCTCTCTCTCTCTCTCTCTCTCTCTCTCTCTCTCTCTCTCTCTCTCTCTCTCTCTCTCTCTCTCTCTCTCACTAGAATGTGAGTGAGTGTGATCAAACTACTAGCTTACTTTAGGATATGTATTAAAAAATTTCACAAATTTTCCAGAATCATTTTTTGTTTTAGCTACTAAGTCTGTCTAAAGCAGAGCCAGGAGCAAGGATTGAAACGATGATGCCTTAAATAAGTATAGAGTCATTAAAGTGAGAAGAGGAGAAACAAGTAAAAGAAATATGAAAAGCAATTTTCTGTGCCTCATTGTATAGGTCACCTTAAAAAATAATTCACAAATACTTGCAGCACTATGATGTTAAACTTGGTGATTGAACCCACATAACTGCAATGAGTAAGAAGAAACTTTTCAGCTCAGAGAAATCTCCCAGAATGTAAATGAAGTAATATTATCTGACTAGCTCTTTTCTATACTTTGCTATTGTTCTTGATTTTTACTATTACATTAGATCCTATGCCAGAGCAAATATGAACCACAGCATTCTCTTTGCAAAGAGACCCAACACAAAATACTCATTGAATGTGAACAAATGTTTAAGAAACGTAAAATGATAGTAGGAGTTTATTACAAAAATAGATAGATTTATCATTGTGACTCTGAATTTTGTTGGTAATTATATAGAAAAGAATGGAGAGGAAAAAACTGATGGGATCTAAAAATCCATAAAAAAATTCTTAGGAATCCTCTTGTTTACATGAAAATATATTTAGGTATCTATTATTTATTGCTGAGAGGTTGTTTTGTGTGTTTGTTTGGAACCACAACATTGATACTCAAAAGTTACTGTTGGCTGTAAGCTCAGAAATTACTTTTGGCAATGCGTGGAGGACCATATGGGGTACCAGGATAGAACCAAGATTGCCTCATACAGGGCAAACACCCTACTTATTGCAATATTGCTCTAGTCTTTCTCTTATTATTTTTGAAACTAAAATGAAAAACCTCCACAAAATTCCTTATATTTACAATCCTAAATGTATTTTTCTACTACAGTGAAATGTAAGAGACATGAACATGTGAAAATTAGTATATTTAAATAATTTATATGTAATTATCCTTTAAATGAAGCAAATGATATAAAACAAAAGTTAAAGGACAATGCAGATAATTCTCACTCTTGAGTGGCTTAGTTTTGCCAAAATATAAGGTTGTCATTATGTGACTATTTATAGATGGCTACTATAATGCTATTTGAAGCACACTAGGTTGCATATTCTGTAAGAGGCTGGATAATATGTTTTAATTACTAGTAAATGTAGCATACCAAATTTGGCAAAACAGACTATTGGTATATAGTGTATGCTAATATATTAGTATTTAAGTTGCACATTAGGCTAATTATTTAGTCCATTCTAAAAGGTTTGAGATTCTTTCTATTTTTTTTTCAAAACAAATTTTAATTTTTAATCCCATTTTATCATAAATAGTTGCTTAATATTGATCACATAGATTACATTTTATTTTCTATACTTCCTCATTTTTGTCAGTTTTTCCTCAGCATAGTAAATATAAATTTTGTAAATTGTAATAGTCTTTACCTAAAAAATAAATCCTCAGAATGTCATTGAAGTACACCAGTTGGACAGAATTTAATTTCTATGGTGAATTGGTGTTTAAAGATCTATGATGTTATATCATGACAATATTATAGATTTCTACAAGAGATTAAACTAATTTAAAATATATAGACATATAGCAGATTAGCTTTCTGTAAATTTATTTCAAGAGATTCATTTTTACCTATTATGGTCCAAATATCACTATGATACAAATTTTCCCTGAAATTTTTTGATTTTTAATTTTTAATAAATATAAATTGAATAAAATATAAAATATATTTATAATAAAAATAACATATGTCATTGCTAGAAAAATAAAGTTGAATTTTTTAATTTATCATGATCTGAGTTTGAAGACTGGAACCACAAACAATGCATATTATACCAATCTAGAAATAACTAGGTAAGCAGAAAGGATTCAAACTAAATGAGTATAATAAGAAAGTAAGCTTTCTTCAAAATATAAGCATGCCATCCTAAAGTATACTCAAGACATTCTATTTATCACACAATATTTCAGGGTTACTAAGATTTAGATTAAAGGAAAATAGCCCGCACTAGAAGAAAGCACTTTCCATTCCACTACATGCTTTCTTATTCTGTTTAGACTCTTTTAAAATTTCTCATGTTAAGTAAAGAAAGAAAGTCCAAAGAAAGACAAAAGCAGATTTATTTCACTTATGTTTGGCATTTAAATAAAAAAAAAAAGAGGGAGAATTAAAGGAATCAAATGGGAGATATCTAAATTATCCTGGTCTCTCAGATCATAGAAATGAAAATGATGATGAAGTGAAGAAAACTAAGGGGAAACTAAAAAAAGGTGAATGAGAGGTGAAAGGGGTGAGGACAGGGGCACACTGACAGTATAATCTTAGATATTGTTCCCCAAAAAGGGGTTTGTTCCTGTAAAGTTGAAGAAACTTTTTTGTTTGTTTGTTTGTTTTTGGACCACACTCAGTGTGTCTCCGAGGTTGGAACATTGGTGATGGGAATGTTGCACTGGTGAAGGGAGGTGTTCTTTACATGACTGAATCCAAACTACAATCATATTTGTAATCCTGGTGTTTAAATAAATATATTAATTTACAAAAAAAAAAAAAAAGAAATCGCTCCTGTCCTGGGGAATTATATGGGACACTGTGGATCAAACCCAGGTCCGTCTTGAATCGGCCTTGTGCAAGGAAAATCACCCTACCACTATGCTATCGCTCTGCCAGTATCTAATTGAAAAGTAGGATCCTGGGGGATAAGAATCCCAGCTGGAGAATGGTGGCGAGTAATCGGTATTGTGGTTGATACTGGCGGTGGTGTTGATGGTTGGTGGTTAGAAGCCGGCTGTATTTTTCAGAATGGCTTTGCTGAAAGTACCTTCCTTCCTGAAAGTACCCTGAGAGTACCCTCCTTCTTGACTGTTTTCTCTATTAAACCAATTCTGAGGGGGAAAAATCTGTCTGGTCGGAGCCAAATTCTTTACTATATATATATCCAAAACTGAAAGTATGAAATCTAACCTACAACAATGAATATGTCAATGAGGCTGATTGTAGAATGAAAGAGAAATATCAGACATTGGCAGAGGGATTGATGATGGGATAAAAGTTGGAATATTGTCTATTTAAAAGCCAACTTTATATCTTTGTAAATCACAGTTTCCTAAGAAATAACTATTAAATTTCCATGATTATAATAGAAAACTTTATTTTTTAATATTTTAGTATAAATTAAGAATAAGTTAGAAACATTCCTGAATGAAGAACTAGCAGTCAGGGACAGTCTCAAAGAATTTAAGGAAACTGAAAATGACCCCTAGCAAATAAAATATTTTTTAATATTTTAGTATCAATTAAGAATAAGTTAGAAACATTCCTGATTGAAGAACTAGCAGTCAGGGACAGTCTCAAAGAACTTAAGGAAACTGAAAATGACCCCTATCAAATAAAATAGGCTATGAAAACATATATGATATTATTATTAATGAAAGGCCAGAGCTGTGACACAGTGGTAGGGCCTTTGCCTTGTATGCAGCTGACCTAAGACTGACCAAGATTCGATCCCTTAGTAACCCATATGGTCTCCCAAGCAAGAAGTGATTTCTGAGTGGACAGTCTGGAGTAACCCCTGAGTGTTATCTGGTTTGACGCAAAACCAATATATATATATATATATATATATATATATATATATATATATATATATATATATATATATATATATAATCAATGAAACTAAACAAGTGCTTCTCATTCCTAATGTCAAGGAAAAGTTTAATTTGTGCCATTGATGTTAGGCAGATGCCAGCAGGAGGGATCATCATTTTCTTGGAAAATAAAGTGTTTTTACCTAAAGTAATAGCATAGTGGATGGTACGTTTGATCTCAGGTTTGGTCCTTAGTATCCATATGGTACCCTGAGCCTGCCAGGAATGATTTCTGAGTAAGAGTCAGGAATAACCCCTGAGCACCACAAAGTGTGGCTCAACATTGTAAAAAAAGAAAAGTGTGATCGGATCACAACTCAGTTAAATTCAATGAGAGAAGCTCAATTAATTATAAGTATAAGGTGCTCAGCTGAATTCTCTTATTAAGGTCAAATTCACATAGGGGAGTCTTGTGAAGTCTGGAAATGTAACATTATGACTTTCAAGACTTCCATACCAGGTCAAAAAAAAAAGTGAAGCAAAAGTTGTGTGTCAATTTGTTTACATAATTTTAAACCTAGTATTACAAAGTAATATTTCTGATTAAACCTTCTAACATAAGTATAAGAGAAAAGCATTTTTAATGTTATAAATTGTCTCAGAAAGAAATATTGTTCCTCTCACATACCATGTAACAAAAGCTGGTTGATATTAAAAATATTCAACTTAAAGTCTTATTCTTTTTTCTTCTGGATGATTCAATTTAGTTATATAAAATTGTGCATACTAATCTAAAAAAAAAAAGATTGCTCAAGGAAAAACAGCAAACAGCCTTTCTCCTACTTCCCCAGTTGTTTTCCATTCCTGTTTTTCAGATGTGTCTTCTGCAGTACAGAGAGAAAGGTAGTACTGTATTTCTGTTCTGTGGTGATGAGGCTGAAGTCTAGGAAGTGGTTTCCTCATAAAAGTTAGTCCAGACATTCTGGATGGGGGGAGAGGGAGGATGAAGAGGGAGAAGAGAAGAGGAGAGAGTAGGGGAGCAAAGGAGAGGAGAGAAAAGAAAATATGTATATCCCAGAGACAGGCAGGGGAGAAGGCATAAAAGAGGATGGGAGGGAAATTGGAGACGTCAGTGGTGAGAAATATGCACTGGTAAAGGGTATAGTATATTGTCTGACTTTAACTGTGGAAAAAAACAACAAATGTATTATGAACAATCTTATAGTCATGGTGTTTACATAAAGTAATTAATAAAAAAAAGAAAAAAATTTTATTTTTTAGTCTAACAAGACAAGGATATTTTAGAAATATTCTTTTCTTCTGTATTTTTACTTTAGTGAATATTTTAGCACTGGATTCCAGCCCTGGGTGAATAGGTCTGAAGCACACAGAGAGGTTTAAGAAAATAAGACAGAAATAATAGAAAAAAGCATGGGTTTCAGGGGGCTCATAGCTTCTTGCACTGAGAGCCTTGACTGTTCTCCCATTTACAGTGTTTATTATTCAGGGACATTCAACTGAGAGGAGGGCAAGATACCTATCTATTCTAATCAACCTAAATAGGTTTTAACAGCTCAAAGAGAGAAGTATATAAAACACGAATCTAAGGTAATGTCTCTATGGATTATCTTCTAAAAGAAGTATCACGGCAAAAGAGTGAATACAGGATTGCCAATCCAGAGAGTATTTCTTGGGAATGCAGATGTTCTAGTAATTTCGAAACTAAGGGTATTTAGATCACCTTTTCCTGCCCCTCTCCTCAGAATACAAACGCTCTAGCTAACCTGTTTACTTATTGGATGTCTTCATATTCTACACAAGGGGTCTCAAACTCGAGGCCCGCAGGCCATTTGTGGCCCGCGGCCAGCCTTCAAATATTGCAGTATTTGCAATTATTCGCTTACCGAATAATCGCAATAAAATTTGCATTAGTAAGAAAAAAATCACATTAAACATTCACATGCCCCAAGCAGTTCCTTTCGAGGTATGCAAATGTTTAATGCTATTTTTTTGCGATTTTTTCTTACTAATTTTTTATTTTTTATTGTGAATATTCGGTAAGTGAATAATAGCAAATACTTTGCGCCTAGCACAGAAGTCATTTCTGCTGCTCCTATCTGCTGTCCCTTGTATTATCAGAGGCCAAAGGGAGAGAAGGGAGAAAAGAAAGAGAAGTTTATTACAGAATTAGATTTTTCATACCTTCATCATGACTTCATCAAAGCCTGCAGTGAAGAGAAAGATTGATGACGAGCACAGACAATTTCAGGAATAGTGGGAGACCCAGTATTTCTTTGTTGAGCACAGGGCCATCCCCACATGTCTTATTTGCTCAGAGAAAGTTGCAGTGCAGCACAGGGCCATCCCCACATGTCTTATTTGCTCAGAGAAAGTTGCAGTGCACAAGGAATACAACTTGAAACGCCATTATTCAACTAAACATGCTGAGGAATGTGCAGATTATCAAGGAAATGAGAGAGCAAAGCGGGTTGCCAGTCTTAAAGCATGTCTAATGAGGCAACAAGATTTCTTCAAGAGAGCAACCAAAGAGAGTGTTGCATCAGCCGAAGCTAGTTACATGGTTAATGAGATGATTGCTAAGGCAGAGAAACCATTCACAGAAGAAGAGTTTGTTAAAAAAAAATGCATGTTACAGGCTGCAACTATCATCTGTCCGGAAAAGAAAGGTCAGTTTAGCAAAATCAGCCTTTCTGCCAACACTGTGGCAGAGCACATTCTGACATGTCAAGTGACATTTATCATCAACTGTGAGAAAGCAAAATGTTTTGATGAATACTCAGTTGCTCTTGAAGAGAGCACAGATATAACAGACACTGTGCAGCTCACAATTTATGTCCATGGTGTTGATTGCAATTTTGAATTGACAGAGGAGCTGCTCACAATAATTTCAATGCATAATGAGATATTTCGGCATCTCTGTGATGCCATTGAGATTCAGGTTAGCCATGGAAGAGGTTTTTTGGAATAATAACCAATAGAGCACCATCGATGACAGGGAGGAAAAATGGATTGGTGGCACTTGTTCAAAAAAAAACTTGAAGAGGAGGGTGTAGAGAAGGCCATTGCTCTTCACTGCATTATCCATCAGCAGACCCCTTGCAGTAAATGCCTGCCGTGTGACAATGTGATGTCTGTTGTGAAATGCATCAACCAAATCAGATCCAGGGGCTTAAAGCACAGGAGATTCCATGCTTTTTTTTTTTTTAGAGGAAATAGAGTCAGAATATGGAGATGTACTCTATTTCACTGAGGTACATTGGCTCAGCTGGGGAAAAGTCCTGAAAAGATTTTTTGAGTTGAGAGAATAAAAGCCTTCATGGAGAAGGCTGGGAATTCTGTTTCTGAGTTGAGTGATCACAAATGGCTCATGGATTTAGCTTTTCTTGTTGACATCACACATAAGCTGAATGTACTAAACAAGATGTTACAAGGCCCGGGGGAGTTTATCAGTGCTGCCTATGACAACATGAGAGCATTCTCCACAAAACTTGTGTTATGGAAATCCCAGCTCTCTCAGACAAACCTTTGCCATTTCCCAGCATGCAAGGAACTTGTGGATGCAGGCATACCATTCAGTGGTGAGAAATATATTGATGCTATTTTTAAGCTAGAGAAGAAATTTGATCACAGATTTGCAGACTTCAAAAAGCACAGAGCCACTTTCCAAATTTTTGAGGACCCCTTTTCCTTTGATGTGCAAGATGCCCCTCCTGTGCTTCAAGTGGAGCTCATTGACCTGCAATGCAACTCTGATCTCAAAGCCAAGTTCAGGGAGATTAGTGGAAAAGCAGACATGCATGGGCAATTTTTGAGAGAATTATCCCCCAGCTTCCCTGAGCTTTCCTGAATGTTCAAGTGCACCATGTGCTTTTTTGGGAGCTATTTTTTTGGGGAGCTTTTTTGGGAGTTATTCTCCACATTGAACTTCAATAAATCAAAGTACAGGTCTAGATTTAATGATGATCATCTTCAAGCCATATTGAGGGTCTCAACTGCTTCCTCTCTAAAGCCAAATGTGGTTCAGATTTGTGAGAAGAAGCACTGTCAAGTCTCTGGCAGCACAGAATAGGCAAAAGATGCCATGTTCAGAGGAACTGTTCATGATCTTCACTCAATGTTCTATTCATGTTCAGAAGAAATAATTAAAACTCTTAATATTGACATTTGAGGACTTTTTTTGTGAGATCCCTTATGTGGCCCTGCCTCACCCCGACTTTGCCTCCTGCGGTCCCCAGGTAAATTGAGTTGAAACCCCTATTCTACACTTTAGCAACAGATATTTTCTTCTTTTTAATCAAAGATATAATTAAAATTTGTTCTCCCATTGGCTGAATGAACTTTAGTTCTCCAGTATGGTCTAAGAAAAGGGATCAAGGGACTGAGGATGGATTGCAGTTTGGATATTAACTTGTGGTGTAACCTTCAAAATGTCCTTTATATCACTACTCCTTGTCTTTAAAATGAAGGCATTCAAAGAATGGTCTATAATATTTTTATAGTGCCAGAGGTTCTTTAATGGTGAGCATCACTTAACACCTAGATATCCCTGATAATTTTGAGCACCTCATTTACTGCAGCAAATCTTAGATTTTCTGGACATTATATATGATTATATAGGTCCACTGTCATGGTTGGGGCACAGTAATTCTTATTTTTGTTGTGACGTGAATTTTTTCAAGTTTATTTTGGCAATCTTTGACAAACTCTGAAAGAATTAATTTACAAAAATAATTTCAGTGGCCTGAGTGATTTGAATTATATCTCTTGGATGGACACATTTATTCATTTTCATAAATGGGTCAGTCCCTTTTGGTGCTCTTTGGGAATAGCCTTTCTACTTTAGTATCTTTTAAGAAGAATAAATGGGAACTGTTCAATGCCTAAGTATTTCACACTCTGCCTCTCAGGTCCAATGAACCTTTAGCAAGTTCCCTATCTGAAAGATAACTAGGAGGTTAATAAGAAATTTGCAAATGAGTGGACAGTGGGCTTCAAAGATTAGTGCTTCTCAGTCTTTTTATTAACTTTACTATGACTAATTGTTAATTTCTCATATAATGTTACCCAATGGTTTCTCCCTACCATTTTACTCTAATTTATAAAATATAGAAAGATATGAAAGGGTTCCTGTGGAAATTCAACTTTTCCTAGGTTGGTAGAACAAAGTACTTCAAAGTTGGGGAAAGGCCAAGTTCTGAAGCCCTGTATATTACTGTTGTAGAATAGATCTTACGTGAAATGAGAAATTGAAAATTCACAGTTAAGTCACAACAGAATGTGCTCTCAATAAATGTTTTCTCTTATATTATTATTACTATTACTATTGCTATTATTCTCAGGAGCAATGACAATTCTTGAGAATTGGCAATCAACTTTACTTAGGCTTTTATTCAGACCATGTGCTCACCAGTGTTTTAAGGATTTAATGTAACACATATGATGTGTTGAAACCATCTGCTTTTCCTCCAACTCATCACCCTTCTGCACTGTATGATCTGTCTAAATGACTTTAATGAGCTAACCTATTCTCTAACTTCCAATGGGAATTTTTTTCAGTGAATACAAACAGGAAATCAGACAGAAAGAGCAGAGGGAGGCTGACTGCCTCTTTCCCTGTACTCTCTCTTTAGGATTGAGTAGTTACTATCAAACCAAAATCTCACTCTCTATGCATTTTTCTTCACACAGCTATCTTTGTCTCCATTTGAGCTTTCATTCTATGATCTCCTTGTTTCCCATCAAGCTACTGCTTTATTGATACTAGCCAAATAAAACTGCACTATTCTTTTTGACTTACACACACCCATTATATTGAATTCAAAATACTTAGTAACATATGGCATATCTTTCCAGTCAAAAATCTGAAAGTCTCAAGTCTCTAGGCTATGGGCTCCATGAGGTTCAGAGACCTCAGTTTTGAGTTTTTCATTGCTATTACACTCAGAATTAACATAGTGTCTGACATATGAAATATAACAAATGCATTGAATTATGAAAGAAGTTGTGAGTATGCATGTAGAATGGAATACTAAAGGGAAGTCTATGGTTATAAGAGTAAATTAAGAAATAAAATATAAGCAATATTTCAGACAAAATAATCTACAAGGATTAAATATCGTATAAGGAAGGAAATTCTTCATGGCTGACAGTAATAAAAGAGAAGTGAGCAGCTGTCAGACATCCTATGGGGAAAATTCTTATATTCAATTGAAGGAAGAAATTGGTTATATCTAAGCCCAATTCTAACCCTAAGAATTTGGAATTTTATAAAAATGTGGAAATCATTAAGAAGAACTTCCTGAAAATATGGGAATATAAATTGACCTTAGAGTTAATTCCAGTTGCAATATACTAGATTTGGTACCTGGAAAAATCAACTCTTAGTCTCAGTTTCTGTATCTGAAGACTGGGCATAATCATGACTTGATAGTTTATTGGCATTAAAATGCCATAATATATATATAATGTCTCAATATCCATTCTGTTTATAAATTCATCAAATGATTTAGATTCCTTATCTACCTGATTCCTAAAAGTTAAGCTCTTCATAAAAGTAAATCAGTTAAGAAATTCCTTAAGAGCACAACAAAATAATTTAGAATTTCTGATTTCTCAACCTTTCACTGACCCTAACTTCCTCTACATTTTCATAAAATTATTTAAAATCTTATTTCTGATTATTAAACTGTAACATGAAAACATTACATATGCAATTTACTCTAATTTTATCATTATATATACATATATATCAGATACCTAGATATTGGAATCCCTGAAAGACCACATAATAAAAAGTAAAATCCACACTTTTCTGGCTGAATCTGATATAGTCCTATGACTACAGTTTTGTGTACTCAGAACTTTTGAAATACAAGACTGAAGTAAAGTATTAGCTATAATCAACCAATTTGGTTGAGATGGTGGTATCATTTTTAAGGCAAATCTCCATAATAACTTTATTTCTTCCTGACATGGGAAAGAGAATTAATATACTAAGTTATTAGGATAATATTTCAATTTTGCGAAAGGAAACGTTCTTTACATAGTCCTGGCAGGCCTCCTGCTGCCATATAATATAACCCTCCACCTCCTCTATAAGCTCTTCCTCTTAAGCCCAGAAAACTCATTCACTGCTAAATGTGTAGTTCCAGATCCACAGGGGGGAACATAATTTTTCCCTCTTTCTATCCAGAAGCTCCCCAGGATACAGGCATGCCTCGCTAAAATTTGATTCATTCTTTCAAATAAAATGCCTGTATCTTTCCATTGTACTTTTTCTTCTCTGGGAATAATTTTCAAAATTAATAATCTGAATAATATAGTAACAATAAAATGGAGGTAAGCTATTCATTGTAGATGGGAGAGCAAGAGAAAATTCCTTTGCCTTCTACTGGAATATTAAACTGCCCTCTGAGTCTTAGTTATAAAGGAAAGGAAAAGATTTTACTTAACTGTGAAGGCAAAAAAAAATTTGATTGACAGAGCTGTTATCCTTGGTTAGCTCTATAATGACTCGGTATGGATGGGTTGATTTGAAGAAAAACATATTTCTGAAAAATGCCTCTGCCTCTCTCACTGTCTTTAAGTTTTAGCCACTGTCTACCACCCCCCCACAGTACTTTTTTTTTTTTTGCATTAATGAGTTATGTTCAGGTTTCCAAAGATTTCAAGCCCCAATCCATTGATGCAAGGGCAGATTTGAACTGTGCTAAGCTAGAAAATGTTCTTATCTTAAGCTTGCAATGGGAACCACACGTTTTTGCCCGTTGCTCTAATTCCAGTTACACCCAGCAACTGTTACATTGAGACATCTCAGAAACTCTCAGCCTGTTTAAAGGATCAGTTATGGCACAGGGATATAGTGGACTAAAAGCAAAAAGAGATGGCCATAATAAGGACTCTACCTCTAAACAGAGTTGCAGAAAAGCAGCCTCACAGAGGAAGTCCAAACACTAGAATTTCAGAATATCAATGGAGACCTTTCACTGGAAATGAGAGCTATTTCCCATGATTTCAATGTTATCTGGACTCTAGGGGATTCATTATAAATTTTACAATGAGTAAGTTGAAGCTCAGATAATTTTCCTGAATATTTTAAGGTTATAAATTGTGTCATAATTGCATGAAGTATGCAGTGTTTCCCTAATGAGGTGGGGACCTGCAACTTAGTACCTGGATATTCCTGCTCAAAGCCATTTATTATCTTGATCTTTTCCTCTCAGGAAAATGTTACAGATGGACCTGAGGATGGACTTCTCCCATGAGACACCATCAAGAAATAATTCTCTTTTCTCTCTGGCATGACTACAATTAAACCACATCTAATTCATTTTGGGCCACAATTTGAAATAACAATCATTAAATTAAGAGTTTTTGTAAACTTGATTATCATGGCTCGATTACAGTTTTTAGACAACATTTAGATCTCTTACTTTAACCCACAAATCCCCTCCTATTTCTTCTTTCTTCCTAATTTTCTTCCTTGCTCCTAATTCCCTAGAAACTATCACTCCACGGTACCACTCTTCAGCCCAGCCAATAAATATGATTTCCCAGGATACATTCCAAGCCGAGTGCCTTCTTTATCCAGCGAGCCCCAGATCATTTTTCAAAATCACCCCTTGACTTTCATTCTGGAAAGTCAACTTTAAGTCCAACATGATTTAGATACACCTCTCTTCTCTGTATCTCTCCCCTAACACCACGGGGACCTTATTTATAGCAACTCTCCACAACAGAAGTTGGTTTGCTTTTTCCAGCCAGATACAGAAATCCCTAAGTACCGATTTATACTGACTTTGCCTTGTATTGTCAACATCCATCACAGTAACTGTGGTCTAAAAACAACTCAAGAGCTAGTGACATGGCTCAAAGGACTGGAACATATGTTCTGCATGTAAGAACCTCAGGTTTCCTCTCTGTCACCACATGATCCCCTAAACACTACCAGGTGTGCTCCCTAAAAGAAGGTTCAATACATTATCTTAATAAGTAAGCAAATAAAACAAGATAAACAAAAAATGTTTAAAAATACAAATGGAAAGTAATTAGTCAGAAGCATAATTATTTTAGCTCCAATAGTCTTAGTTATAGTTACATAATTGTCCATGTCATTCCATGTGCCTCCTTCTCTCTCCTCCCTCTTATCATAGAAGAAATATTTTCTAAATTCATACTTGAATATTTTTGATATGTAAAGTTTAGCATTGTGCTCTCAACATTCACTGGCAATCGCTGTAAAAAATAAACACCCTGGGCCCGGAGAGATAGCACAGTGGCGTTTGCCTTGCAAGCAGTTGATCCAGGACCAAAGGTGGTTGGTTCATATCCCGGTGTCCCATAGGGTCCCCCGTGCCTGCCAGGAGCTATTTCTGAGCAGACAGCCAGGAGGAACCCCTGAGCACCGCTGGGTGTGACCCAAAAACCAAACATAAATTAATAAATAAATAAATAAATATAAATAAATAAAATAAACACCCTAAAATTTCACTGTTGTTTCTTATAAATTTCTAAACTCTATTTGTAGCATTTGTAGCTTTAAGGGAGCTTAATTTTCATTTAATCATTTTCTCTTTTTTTCTTTTTTACAGTTTAAGATAAATAAAAAAATACTGTTTTATTTTCACTTTAACTTCTAAGAAATTAACAATGTTTGTCCAGTCATTGCAACTTTATAAACTTTATTTTGCAAATCTATAAGCCTTCTGGTATTTTATGTTATGATATCTTTGCAATAACATTAATTGAGAGTTGTGGTATATACAGAACTTTTCTGGGGACAGTACACACAAATTAACAAAATAGAATTATAATTCTAATTGCATGGGATTTTTTGATCTAAAAAGAATATAATTTTCTATACACCACAGAAATGATTCCAATACAGTACATATGATCTAAAGTTTATGTTTACAGTACACCTATTTTAACTATCTAATTATTTCTTTTTAATGCCTTTATCACAAACATATAATGCCTTGATTACAAATATATCTTTCATATAAATTTTATAAGTGCTGATATTCACTTCTCTGGAACCCATAAGAAAAACAGAAAATTCTGGTAGAATTAGAATCAACTCATTTCAGACTTTCTTAACTAATGGTAATAGGAAGTTTCAAGGCAGCTTCAGTAATCCCTAATCAGCGTTTTGTAACACATTAGCAGTTGGTGTCTGGAGTCTGACATTTGCTGTGAATGAGTGCCTGACAGCTTTTGTTGTAAGTTTGGGCTTCTCTTGCCTAGTAATTTGCTCCCTGCTGTCTTGTGGGAGGGAACTTTACTTTCCAAGATGCCCTACAAAGTGTTGATGTCAATCTCCAACCCACCCTCGACCTCACTACTCCCTACCTTCACCAAGTCTCCTGCCCTAATGCCTATTTTCTCCCTAATTTCATAGCTAGATCGACTTGTTCTGTAATTGAGGGGTTTTGACATGCACCTGCCAGTCTTGAAAAATATCTGGAGATCTTTTATTTACTAATCACCTTATATAGACAGCCAAAGCATCAATTGAGAGCTGAGCCATGCTCATTGGACTAAAAGAGATGTAATTTGTAATTTAAGAAGTAAAAATAATTAATATTCACCATTCATACTATATAATGGCCATCTGATATGTATGACTTATTCAAGTTTTAAAGTAGATTAGAAAAAATATTTTCACATGAGCTAAACAAGTGTCCCTTTTACTCTGTAATTGTTTAAACTCTTCTGTTTTTATGTCAATGTGTATCATATTACCTATTTTGTTATAGGATCTTATGAAAAATAACCCAAATTAAAAAGGTATCCCTTGTTTTGGAAATGATATTATAGTGAGTAAATAAGACATTTGCCCTAATGTATCCTATCCCACTTTAAAGTCCAGCACCCCATATGTTCTAATGTGCACTGTAAATACAATTCCTGAATACAAAGTAACCTCTAAACATTTCTGAATGTGACCCAATAACAAAGCCCCCCAAAACATCTCTCATTAAGAAAGAAACTAGGGGCCAGACCAGTGGTGCAAAGGTAGGACATTTGCCTTGCACACTAATGACCTAGAATGGACCTTGGTTCAGTCCTCTACCCCTGGCGTCCCATATGGTCCTCCAAGCCAGGAGCAATTTCTGAGTACATAATCAGAAATACCCTCTGAGCATCACAAGGTGTGTGCCCCAAAACCAAATAAAAATATTAATATTTTCTCATTTAATGCAACCATTTCTTGCCCATGTCTATTTAATTATTTTTCTCAATAACAAGTAGACTACACAAAAAATCTATTTAATCTAGTCTAATACATCAAACAAGAATTTAAAACATTCCATACTGAAGAAAGAACATTTATACTCAGTATGCAAAATAAGTAGAGAGCAACTGTAGACTATGGATCAAAGTAATGACCAGATTTGGACCTGCTACAAAGTCATTCCTGATTCTATAATCCAAAAATTTGGAGCTATAAATATAAATATTTAAATATAAATTATAAAAATTAAATATTTTTCTATTTTTTAAATTTTCCTTCCTTTCATATATCTTTCCTTTCTTATATCCTTCCTTTATTCCTTTATTCCTTCTTTCATTTCTTCCTTATTTCTTTCTTTCTCAAGCCTTCCTTTTTATTCACTAGTAATCAACAGTCAAGTTATTGAGCTCTCAACAGTTACTCTAGTAAACTTTATATATAGTTATAACATATATAATGTAATATATATATTAATCTTAGAAACAAGTCTGTAAGTGAAGAAACAGAGACTTACCAGATGCATAAAGATTGGTAAATATTCTTTTGTTTATGACAGAAGCAAAGCACTGTGAGAAAAACAAGTCAACCAGGATAAAACCTGTTTACTGGGTGTATAAACTATGAGTTCAAATATCACAGAGAATAGTATAAAAATGAAGATGTAATACATATGCTCAGTGAATTATTGTTCTGTCATCTTTTTAAAAAGAGATAAAATTGTGCCTTTGTGTATAACCTGACAGCATCTTGAGTTTATTAAATTAAGTGAAATAAGGAAATGAAAGACAGTTATCAAATAGTTTTACTTAGACCCTGATCCTCAATGTTTTAGCCTTTACAATAAGTTGTTTTGGGACTGATGCGATAGCACAGCAGTAAGGTGTTTGCCTTGCACGCGACCAACATGGGACAGACAGTGGTTCAAATCCCAGCATCCCGTATGGTCTCCTGTGCCTGCCAGGGGAGATTACTGAGCACAGAGTCTGAAGTAACCCCTGAGCACCGCTGGGTGTGACCCAAAAACCAATAAAAAAAATAGAATAGAATAGAATAAAATAAAATGTTACCTTATTCACAAACCAGTTTCACATAATTTGTGTTTATAATATGAACATGATTTAATTGTCTTCTCTTTGTCCATAAAAATTGAGAAATTGAAAGCTCTGGTGATGGTTGAGACATGAAAAAAACTATTAAAGTTTTGCTTTCACTAACTATTTTCAAAGAAAATGAAACTAAATTTTTCCTCTATGTTTTCTCTTCTGAGCACTTCTGAACAAAGTACAAATTAATCATAATGTCACCAGCAAATCTGAAACTCTTGAAAAAATATAATTTAGAATACATGTCAAAACTATCTATTTAATAGTTCAAGGAAGTATCATTCTCCTGAAGTAGATAAGTAAATTTGATTTAGAGTCACAGACAGTAAACTGTCCCTTTTATATTGGCACTAGATTGCATCTCTTTTCATGAATGTTCTAATATGCTGGCTTACTTTCATGTTCTCTGAATATAAAAGGCACTCCTTATATACCACAGGCACCACATTCTGATTTCAAAACTTATGTTTCTTTCATTGCAAATTACTATTATGAAAAAAATAAATGAGCATTCTATCACACCTACTCCCATCTACCCAAAATCTTTCAGAAAATTCTTGAGTAAATGGAAGCTAAGATTATTGTAATTTTATGAGAATAAAGGAGAGGAAACAAAAATGATGAGCTCAAGATATGTTCAAGGATGGAATTACTTTTGAAACCAAAATGCCAAAAGGAGCTAAAAGAAGCAAGGAAAACTGTAAAATTATGTGCTTGGTTCTTTGCTATGTACTTAAAGTCAATGGAAGTTATAAATATCTTGACTTTTAAGACAGAGAAATTGGGTCATAGAGATAGCATGGAGGTAAGGCATTTGCCTTGCACGCAGAAGGTCCGTGGTTCGAATCCCGGCATCCCATATGGTCTGCCGAGCCTGCCAGGAGTGATTACTGAGCATAGAGCCAGGAGTAATCCCTGAGCGCTACTGAATGTGATCCAAAAACAAAAAGACAGAAATTAAAACTTTGGAAGTGAAATGGATAGTCAAGGAGAATTATTCATAAAAATAAGTGTTTAGATTATGATTTAAAATGATTTTTAAAATAATGTTAATCACCATCCTTGTATTCTGAGAAAAAGAAAGAAACTGAATACCTGAGTAAGATACATACACAGTACTCTAAATATACAGTGACTAGTCAAGAATAAGTCTCTAGGCAATCACCTTCCTTCTCCCTTTAGTTATAAAAGAAAAAAAGAATTTGCCTCCAGACACGTGAACTATAAATAGGTGAAAGAATTCTGCCCAGTTTTCTCATTTTTAGATATAAGTCATTCCTCCAGCATCCTGAACAGCATCTTCAGTGTGGAAAGGGTGTTTGAATTTTATGACATTTAAGACAATAGAGTCTCTGTCTCTCCATATATATATATTTTAACATCATATTCTAATTACAAACAACACAATGTGACTCATGTGAATTAAATTTGAGCTTTATTCAACTATCTTTCGGTCACCACGTTTTTCTCTTACACATGAATGAAACATTAGGATACCACTCTACCCTTTACTAAAATATAAAGACCACCTGATAAATACAATGCAGGAAACACATAAGAAATCATGAAATACACTACCTAGAAATCTTAACTGACTTGTAAAATAAAGTAAAGTAAAGTAAAGTAAAGTAAAGTAAAGTAAAAGAGGTGCTGAACTAAAATGAGAAGATGGAGTTAAGTGGAGTGCAGAATTAGAGGACACTTCTAGTCAGGAAAACAATCTTCCAAAGACACTCATTGTTAGAAGAAAAAAAGAAAGACAGAAATAAGGGCTTGTCACCGAACCCCATCCCTCAATTCTATTTCATGATGCTTGTAATATTTCTGCTGACTAATAAGAGAAAGAGAAAAGAATGTGCAACTGTGGTCTACCAATGAGGGAAAACAACCTTCCCAATTTTCTCTGCTCTCAGTTCTGCACCTGATTGATTTTTCCCAGCACTGGTTCATTGTCCAGAAAAATCTGCTTGGCTGATTTTCCTCCAAATCCTCATTCAGGTTATTTTTATGCTAGAAATGGCAAGGTATCATCAGAGTCATTTCCTTATGTCCTCGATCCTGAAGACAAGAAAAGGTCATTTGGTGAGACACTGCATATTGAAAAGGCCATTGTGTTCTGGATGCAGAGCACTAAGATTTGTGATGATGCAGAACATTTATACATGCATTCGAAAAAAATTTTGTTCTTCCTTTTAGGGACACTGTTCCTGTATGGTATCTGACAGAAGTCTTAAAGACTATCATAAGCCATCAGCCTTTTATACTAATGACCTTATTTTTAATTTTAACAGCAATTTCAGCTTACACTAAATTGCTATACTCATTCTTTTATCTGCTCTTTCTACTTTTTCTATTTCTGTGTAGAGAACAAGACAAAGTGAGTTCTGAATTCCTTTCAATACATCAGGAGAATGGGGCACATAATCAGGAATATTTTTTTCTCTCATTTTTTTTTCAAGTAAAAGTAACATACTACTCCAGAATTGAAGTTCAAAGCCTTTTATTTATTTTATGACTCTGCATTTGAATACTTAAACTAGGCTCAAGTATATGATTCTTCTGTTCCATGTAGCATGGATATATCCTAGTGATTTTTCCTGAATATAAGCTGGTTTTGAAAGATTAAAGAGCTTCTCATATCAAGAATCTTGCAAGAGACAGCTAGCTTTGACTGGAGCTCATATCAACTTTATTAAGAAAACTGAAGAGGATTTGGGAAAGAGCATAGAGATTGGAACATTTACTTTTAAATTATTGGATCATGGTTAATCTATGGCACAACATGATCTATAAAAACATTACTAATTATTGTTGCATGAGCCTTAGGGGAACCCATCCACCTTGGTGAAGACCTGATGCAATGCCAGAATATCCCCAATTTTTCCCAGTTCAGTGGGGGGCGGGGCATAGTAGTTAGTGCATACTTGGGCCTTTGCACTGAACTGTCTGATCTACTTTACCAAGTATAATGAGTGAAGATGACTGAATCCTTTGAACACTGCTAGAAGTCACCACAAATGAACTTATAATTCAAAACCATTGAATTAACCATTTAAATTATTAATAAAATTAATAATTGACCAAATAATTGGATATTAATGTATAATGATGATTGTTATAGATGACATAGTTTGATGTAGACATGAGGTTATAGAAATATATATATATATGTATGAATATATTGTGGAATAATTATTAAGATTAAAGCTCTTTTAACCAGAGAGCTTGTAAAATAGAATAAAAAAAAAATCCATGAGTTGTGAAATCACCCCAGGCACTGTATTTCTAAACCCAGTGCAGCTGGGTCTGAAGAAGCAGGGATGCAGGGAAGAAATTATATATCAAGCCAGTCAGAATAGTCAAGGAGTCAGTGACTTTAAAAGTGGCTTCTCATGGCTTTTCCCTCGTGGTATCTCTGAGTACCAAGCCAAACCTCACTTTTAAAAATTATATCAATACTCATCCATCAGGAGTGGGGAGGTCGAGAATGAGACAAATGTGACTATCCAGTGGACTTTTACATATCAAATGAAGAGGTTTAAGTAAGGAGGAAGTTGGTGGAACAACTTTGTTCGGGGTTAATTGCTGGGTGCTTACACATGATCTCTCCAGCATAATAGTTTTGGATTAGCATCAAAAGAGTGTTCTGTTGAACAAGAGAAATCACATGAAATCTGAAAATTATCTCTAAAAGTCACATAATCTATTCTTCTAAAATCTATTAGCCTAGAAGGCAATCATAAAATCACACAAATTTCAGAAGAAAGAATGTAAAATTGCTAGAGTAGCTGAATTGCATGTTTTGCATGTGAAACTCTTGCTATCTTTTGTGTGGTTTGGCATGACTTGGTTTGGTTTTATGGGTTCCACCCTGCTTTGCTCAAGGTTTACTCCCAGCTCTGAACTCAAGGATCACTCCTAGACCTTAGGGGACCATATATATTGCTGGGTATTGAAACCAGGTTGACTGTTTGTAGGAACAAATCCATATCTGTTGTAGTATAACTCCATTCTCCTCCTCAAGCCTCAGGTGTTTTCCAGGCCATACCTGATTCCCCAAGCACTGCTGGAGAGTGAACCCAAAATCTGAACTACATGAGTCACTGAGCACTGCCTACCTAGGGCACCACAGGTCACAGACAGAAAAAAAAAAATTCAAGCAAGAAGAAGTCCAGGAAATAAAACATAAATTGATCCCTACTTGAAAGGAAATACCAAAGAATCTTTGTTTTTATGTTAGTATTATTATAATCTCAAAGGGAATATCCGAACTATGATTTCAAACCATGACTTTGGCTCCAAATCCTCATTATTTACTAAATAGTTTTGGAACCACTGAACTCTCCTGAGCTGGGAGTGTGAGGCAGGTACATTGGAACTGGATGAGAGCAATGACAAAATGCGGAGCACAGATTTAGAACTTAACTAAGCATCTAGCAACAGTTAAGTCAATCCTTCAGGAAATTTAAGATTTTTTTTGTAAAATTCTGTAAAATTTAATACACAATTTTAGGTCTCTATAGTCAATGATTAGAACTTTTCTAGATTTGTCTGTGTATCTGGGCAAAATGAGGAAATTTCCTTCAAAAGAGAAGTTCATCGAGAGTAGGATAACCTCAGACTCCTAACTTGTTCTATCTCTCTGTTAATTTTGATTCTGGTACTTCAATTGTGATCTTAATAAAGGACCACCTAACACTGATAAATTGGATTAAAAATTATCATAAGTCTTTAAAAATGCAGAAATTTATTCAGGTATTCTTCCTCTTCTTCCTGCTTGTGTTTTGCCCTTAAAATAACCCAAAAAAGTACATATTTATTTCATGTTATAATTTTGGGAAGGAAATGCACAAAGAGAACGAAAAAAAAATCACCTGTTTATCCTGGTTTTTCTCAGGTCTTCATCCGTTTGTTCTAAAACTCATCTGGTTTTCAACAAATAGTTGAGAAGGAGATTTCAAGTCCTTCTTTGTACCCAAATTAATATTTCCAAGAACAAAGTTAGAGATGTAGAATTGAGTATTGTTCTAGTATTTATTCTTCCCTGAATGCAATAAAACCTTTTCCTTCTTCTAGAAATCAATTTTTCTATTATAGTGAAGGCCTATGCGACATTAGTGCTACAGTGACTTGAGTTATCTGACCCAGTGTTCTTATCTTGAAAATAAAGCTAAAAATAGTAGTTACCTCATAGGATTGCTGTGAAAAGAAAGTGAGTCAATCTACATAATCTACATAAACATTTGATGACAGAGATTAAATACTCATGCTTCTTATTTTATGGAGGTGGAAATACCCTGCAGTGTTCTCATATGAAATTGGAGGGGCAAAGTATTCAAGGATATAATATAAGGGTAAGTCATTTTTGTTGCATACAGCAGACCCAAGTTCAATCCCTGGTATAACATATAATATCCTAAGCACCATGAGATCATTTCTGAACACAAAACCAGGGATGACCATTAAGCATCACCAAATGCAACTCATTGACACAAGCATAAAATAAAACAGTATAGAGAACATTTGTTGGGAGTCAAAAGATCTGGGATATGTCATCTGGATTTTTTACATTTGACTTTTTTACTTTTTTATTTTTATTTATTTATTTATTTATTTATTTATTTATTTATTTATTTTGCTTTTTGTACCACACCCTGTGATGCTCAGGGGTTACTCCTGGCTATGGTCCATCCTAGATCAGATACTTGCAAGGTAAATGCCCTATCACTATTGCTCCAGCCCTTGCTCCCAATATTAAATTACAAATACTACCACATACTTTTCAATGGGCTTTTTTATTCCCCTATCAGATATTAGAAGAGAAAGGCACAGAGCCCACTGATCAGTATAAGTTATGGTCAGAAGCTAGAATATAGAGATCCTTGCAAACCTGAGGATTATTTTAAGACTGATATGAAATACAGGGCATCAGAACAGAGTTCATGGGACCCAGAATTAATATATCAGACAGAATGCTTGCCTAGAATGTGACTGATCAGGATTCATTTCCCACATATTCCATATGGTCCCACAAGCACTGCCAGAAATGATTCCAGAGTGTATATCTAGGGTTAATCCTTAAGCATTGTCTATTATGGCCTAAAACAAACAAATAAAGACTTTTTGGTTATTCAGAAATTGGATGGCTTGGCAAACAATATGGTGAATACTGATTTTGTGTCAGGTCATTCTTTGATGTTCTTAAGAATTTCATTTGATTTCTTTGAAGTTTGCTTGAATTTCTCATGAATAAATGAATAATGTAATTTCCTTTGGAAAGGACTTATAAGATGATCAAGTGTACAAGCTCATGTGAATTATCTGACAATGTCTCATACATATATTTAATAAATGACTCAGCCATCCAGAAGGGAAGAAGAATACTAACAATGTTTATTTTTTAAGTCAGAACACACAAAAATGAGTGCATCAAAAACTGGTGAAATGTAAGCTCATTAGGTTGTCTCACTGTCAGTTCCCTGGTTTGTAGAGTGCACTATAATTATGAAAGATGTCAACATTGATAAAAGTTAGATGAGGGCCCCTGTGCCCACCTTCTATGAATTTCTATGAATCTATAATTGTTTAAAGCAGAAAGTAAAAAAAAGCCAATAAATACAATAGAGTATAAGCCAGAGGGGGAAAATATCAGCAATATTCAACTAGCACAAAGCATAACAAATATCAGAAAATGAGTTTTTGAAAGGTAAAACAGAAAGGAGTTAAGAATTCTTAGCCATAAAATTCATAGCCATGAAAAGAAAAGAAGTCTTTAAGAAAATGAGCAGCTAAAGTTCTAAATCCTTAAGTCAGAAAGGTCCTTAGGTCAGGTTTTCTCCAAAACTCTGCCTATTATTCACTTAAGAAAAATATCTAGAACCCAGCCAGACTAATGGCTGCAGTAAAAAAGAGTTAGATGCAACTGAGAATGAGAAAGACTCCATGGACAAGAAGACAGAAAAGATGTATGGCCTTCAGAAACAGACTGAAAATGGATCATTCACAGCTCTCTGTGTTGGACCATGTACAGTTCTGTGTGTGTCCCAGAGCTTGCTATGATACATTTGGCATTTATGCATATTAGTGATCATTTTCTTGTTTATTCAGTCCAGAAAGGCCAATTATGCTAGTGTCTGTGGTTGAAAAACAATTCTTGGAAAATGCTTTGGGAACAACAGGTTGGCAGTGTATGGAAACCATCTGCTTCTCACAAATGTTAAGGTAAACTTTTCGACTTGTGGGGTTAGCAATTACAGATTGTATAGTAGTTTTATAGAAGGAAATGCATGCTGTATTGTTATAGACTTTCTGGGTTTTCTTGACAACCAGCCGAAACAAATCACCATATTATAAAAAGGATGGTTCTTGCGTATATCAAAACTTTGAATAAGTCGTCTTTGTTTGCACGTATTAAGACTAACAGAGCAAGAACATCACACAAGGGAATATAGTATTTATACTGAATGTCTCCTAAGTAAATTAAGCCTCTTTGGTTTGCTCTTGCTTTGACCCACTAATGGGAGCAGGATCATAGATGGAAGATTTGTTTCTTATAAAAATATTCAGTTTATTCTACAAAGGAACATAAAATGCTGCTCCTCTGACCCCGTGGCGTGAGTAGCTCTCAATGGGCAGCAATTGAGGTTTTTCCAGCTGCTTTGTCATGGGGCAGACTATTCCAGAACTGTTCTGAAGGCATAGCTTCTGAACTCCCCACCGCCACTCTGGAGGAGAGAAATGAAAAAGGCTAATGTGCTTCAATTTAGCAAACACCATCAGGGATGCTAATCCATCACCCTGAGGGTACATCTCAAAGAGACAGATTCTTGCAAAAATCATTCAGCTGAAGCTGATAGGGAACATTTTAAGCAGAGTGGAATTCAAAATTATGAATGGCAGTGGGAAGTGGACACAAATCATATTTGCTAATGGAAGTGAAGTATTTAATTGGTCTCTTATGATTTCAGTTTGAATAGCAACACCTTCTAAGGCTTAAGCCATAGGTAGCTTATGCCCATTAAGAATGAAAAATAGTCACATAAATATACGAATTAAAGTTTTACACAATCTTAGATCTATAGGTAATTAACAGTTCCTTACTCTGCAGTCTCATTCTGATTGGCCATTTTTTATGAATATGTAATAAGGGGCAAAATGATGTGAACATCTTGTTGGGACAGTGACATAAAAGAAAACTTGCATCACAGAAAGCTACAGGTCATTTAAAAGTAGAAATACATTTGAAATCAGAGGACACTTGTTTGAACGGAACTCTCTCACTAAATATTTGACTTTGCATAAGTATTTAAACTTTCTAAATTGCATAATTTCTATAATGAAAACAGGAAGGATAAGAAGAATATGACTCTAACAGTATATGTAAGTGTTACAGACAGCTATCTCCTTCTTTTTTTTTTTTTTTTTTGAGTCACGCCCGGCAGCGCTCAGGCGTTGGTACTCCTGGCTCTATGCTCAGAAATCGCCCCTAGCAGGCACAGGGGACCATATGGGGTGCCGGGACTTGAACCACTGTCCTTCTGCATGAAAGGCAAATGCCTTACCTCCATGCTATCTCTCTGGTCCCACTTCTTGTGACCAATTATGATTATTTTTTTCCAATTCATCATGTCCTAATTTGGATTAAATATGCATACTTTCTGAATATATTTTAAGAAATGTCCTGTCCTAAGGACTAAGTAGTTTATATTGTCCATTGTAAAATGTATACATCCATTGTCCATAACAAAATCTTATTTAGCTATAGACTTGAGACAAAATTCTGGCCATCGGCAAGATATGGGTAGGAAAATATTTGTAAAATACATGGTTCACTTTGAAACTAAGAAATAGTAATGGTGGGAATGTTGTATTGGTGAAGAGGGGTATCCTGTTTATGACTGAAACCCAACTATAAACATGCTTGTAATTTATTTAAAAAATAAAAAAGAAATAGTAGAATGAGGGAAAGCATTCATCAACTGGGGTTCCTTTTGAAGTGTCAAATAATGTCCCTTATGCATTGCCAGGAGTGTTACCTAATTGTAGAGAGCCAGGAATAATCCCTGGAGCAATATTAGATGTAGTCCCCAAACCAAAAGAATGAAACTACATTATGCACTCACTTTTAGATTCCTATCAAGACAGACTTTATGTGACACCTTAAACAGCAGATAAATTAGAATTAGGAGAACAAAGTCATGACATTTTCAGAAACTTAAGTTGAATCCATCAGTTATTAGTGAGTTTATGAATTAAGAAACATTGACTCTAGCTCTGGACTTTGAGGAATATAGGTAGGTAATACAATATATTGTAAGTTATCGAACATTTTGAGGATAAATTGATTCAGTCTGGTGCAAAACTTCACTTCCATAAATTCCCCACAAAGTATCTGGAAATCAACTATATATAGTGGACATACAAATAAGCAAAATTAAGAGAAAAACATAGGCAATATGCAAAGAACCAGTGATGGCCTGATTTGGGGAACATGAATACTAAATTACCTCTTTTTTCTTCTTGTTGAGTTTTGTGAGTTCTCAATATAGTATATATTAGCCCTTCATCAAACAAAAGATGTGTGAATAATCTCTTGTCTTCAGCAAGATATCTTTTTTCCAGTAGGATATTATTTTACTTAAATTATAATTATTTTTCTTTTGTAAATTCTTTATTTTTGAATGTAATTTCATTTGCTTATTTTTGTTTTTTTTTTTTTTCCAAATACATAACAGAAACCAATGTCATAAACCATTCAAGGAGCCAAGTGCTGTTTTCAAAATTGTAATAATAATTAAAAACCTTTCTCTAAGCTCATTAAGGTAAAAATAGTTAGAGCCTTAAAAAGATCATACGTGAAATGGGGTAGCTAACACATCAAAAATATAAAGAAAAATCATAGGATATTATTATGAACAAAGTTATGTCATCAAGTTAGAGAAACTAGAAAAATGTGATAAATTCCTAGAATTTTGGAAGAACAAATGAAATCAAATGATAATAGGAGACTGTAGCAAATGAACTACAAGCAAGGAAACTGAAATATTAATCAAAATCTCTCCCAAAATAAAATACAGAATCAGATTGCTTCACTCATGAGGTCTATACCTTCAAAAACTTATTATTTATCTTATTATCTATCTTTTTGTGCTCTTTCATATTATTGAAAAGGATTATCCCAAATAGATTTAAAGTGCCAATACTGCTTCTTTCTTTAATGTTTTAACAAATAAATAAAAGCATAGGAATGTTATTCTAAAACAAAACATTATTAAAAAATCAAACTAAATATCTAGAGTTAAAGTACACTATAATGACATTCTTGAATTTATTATGCATTTAATAGTGAACATTTTAGCAAATGAATCATTCTAATATAAAAAGATTCAAAATTGTAACATATAAGAAATAATTAAAAATTTTACTATTTATATAATTGGAATCTATGAATAAGAGCAAAATTAAAGGCAGTAATTTAAAGCTAACTTATTTAGATGATCAAAATTTGACAAATAGCACTGCATCCCAAATAAAGGACAATATATACAAATATAATTACATAGAGGCATAAAAATTAATCAAAAACCAAACAAAATTATTTAAAATGCAGCTACAAGAAAAACTTACACCTATGCAAAGAATAGTCTACATTAATAAAATTATTTCCAGAATGATATGGATTCACTGATGGTGAAAATATAAACTGTCTACTTCATCATGGAGATTTCTCAAAGTGTTATTAAAAAGAACTTCCATATGAGCCATTAATTCTACTCATAGCTAGCTAGCTCCCTAAGTTCAATTATTATCTATCCCAAGAACAAACTCTACTAATTCAAAAATGCTTTGAGAAACCAGAGTGATAGCACAGCAGACAGGATGTTCACCTTGCACTCGACTAATCCAGGTTCTATCCCTAGCATATCAGAAGATCCCCCTAGGCAACGAGGAGTAATTTCTGGACTCCAAAGCCAGGAGTAGCCCCTGAACAATTTCAGGTGTGGCTCCAAAACAAACAAACAAAAAAAAACAAATAAAATATGTTTTGATGTTTACAGTGCTCATTTACAATGCCCAAGATCTGGAAACACCCAAGGTCCCAAAAACAAATAAGTAGATGGTGCATATCAGCCAAAGAAAGTATGGGTGTATGTGTATACAATCTTGCATTTTGATGGTTGGAAACTTGATAGGGTCATGCTATATAAAATATGTCACAAGGAGAAAGATGAATATTGTATTGTATAATCTCATTAATGTTTCAGATATAGAAAAGAACAAAGAGACAATGTCCAATTAAAAGAAAATCTTAGAATGACCACAAAACTAACTTAGCAAAGGTAGAGTATTAGGCTTTATGGGTCAATCGACTATGGTGATAAGATATTAACACTTCAGTGATGGAAATAACACGGTAACATTAAATCCTGAAAAGATGTAGAAACCATATTGCCACAATAAAAGTCTAATTTTTAAATTGTGATAAATATTTTTACAAAGCAGAAAATGAGAAACAGGTATGAGAATTGGGCATAAAAAATAACAATATCCAGCAGGATTTTTTTGCAAAGAAAGAAATATAGGACTGTGGGTGGTGCAGCTTTCCAAGAATGAGTTGCTGGGTTGATCCTTGTAATTGTGAAAGAAAAGGAAGGAAGGAAGGAAGGAAGGAAGGAAGGAAGGAAGGAAGGAAGGAAGGAAGGAAGGAAGGAAGGAACGAACGAACGAACGAACGAACGAACGAACGAACGAACGAACGAACGAACGAACGAAGGAACAGAGGGAGGGAGGAAAGAAAACGTATAATAAAGAAGTACAGACAGAAAACCAAAATAGATGTTTACAGAGACAATTAACTAGTTAATAAAGAAATGAAAAATTATCCAATTTCTTCAGGCATTTAGAAAAATTCAAATAACAACAACAAAAACCCCTCGCTACACAACTGAAGGTATGAATAAAATTTTGACAATACCAATTGTTAGTAAGTACATGAGGCTTCTAGAGCCTTTATTCTCTGCTACTGAAGGTAAACTAAATGGACCTCTCTGGGATATTCTTAGGTAGAACTACACCAGGAGTCAGAGTGATAGAGTAGGAATAGGGCATTTGCCTTGCATGCTGCTTATCCAGGAGGAACCTGGTTTAGATCCCAGGCATATGGTCCCCCAGGCCAGGAGCGATTTCTGAGGGCATAATCAGGCATAACCACTGAGCATCACCGGGTGTGACCCCAAAACAAAACAAACAAACAAAAAAAACACAAAAGATAATACACCAAAACCCTTCTATGGGGACTCCTTATGCCCCTACACCCAGATTTCTGGAAACAGGACTCAAGTTTTCACAGGCCTCGTGTTAGAATTGTTTCCACCTCTTGAAAATCACTTCAAAATATGTTTTTTGCACACCTGCTGGTCCATAATATTGGTCTTTGTCACAAATATTTTGTGTACCTAATAGATTTTTGTTTCACAGAGGATGAGACAAATAAGAGATATTAAGGAGCATGTTTAAGATCACACAAATGTTTAAAAGTTATTAGTTCATTATCTTAATCTTCATGAAAAATCTTTGGAGTAGATAATTGGATTCTTGTTTTACAGAGGAGGAGACAGAAGATCAGGGATAATAAGGAATATGTTTAGGAACCGAAGTGGTAGCACAGTGGTAGGGCATTTGCCTTGCATGCAGCTGACCCAGAATGGTCCTGGGTTAGATCCCTGGCATCCCATATGGTTCCCCAAGACAGGAGAAATTTCTGAGCGCAGAGCCAGGAGTAACCCCTGAGTGTTGCCAGGTGTGGTCCCCAAACCAAAAAAGGTGGGAAATATGTTTAAGGTCATATAAATATTAAAGTTTGGATATTTTATATTCCAGAAAGTTGTCTTATCTTTATACTCACTGCTTTAATACGGTTGCAGGTGTAGCTGAGAATGAGCAATAGAAATTTGAATGTAAGAAATTGAATTAGGAATGTGGGAAATTCTAAATTGCAGATGAAACACAATACTCATCAATTGGGACAACAAAGGATCACTCCTAACATATATATTTATAAACCAGAGTTTGAGCTAATATTACACATCAACTCCTGAAACAGAAACTGGAAAATCAGATAGAATAATTAATGATGGTTGATGATATTGGTGTGGTAATAATAGCATGCTACTTACCCTCACAAAACTTGCCATGTAATAGTAAGATAAATAATTCAAGTAACATAATGACAAATTGTGCTTATTATAGGGAAATTATAACCTATATCAACAAGTAAAACATATACTAATGATTAGTTTTCTTTTATCAAAAATATAAGAAAATAGGTTTGGAGCAATAGTGCAGCAGGTAGGTCCTTGCATGTGGTAGACCCAACTTCAGACTCTGTCACTCTTTTGGTTCACTGAGCCAATCAACCAGGAATAATTCATTAGCCATGATTAACACTTGAGCACCACTGAGTATGGTCCTAAAAAGTAGAATGCAAAAAACTATAAAGTATATTTTTTAAATTTGAGTCAAGATGCTATTAAAATACATTTGAAACACTTATCTGATGTGCCATAAATATCTAGATATTATTTGTTGAGAACATGTTTTGGATAATGAATAATTGATGAAAGATTAATAATTTATCATATACTTTTGTTTTATAGTAAAATAAAAATTTATTAACATGAACTTTAGTTCCAACTCCATCTCTTTTCAGATACCCAGTGGGTATCTTGGAAATTCTAAAAAGGTAAAAGCAAAACCTAAATGCATGTGACTAAGTGAGAGAAGCCCATCTGAATAAACTGCATAATGTATGATTCCAGCTCCAGGACATTCTGGAATAGGCAAAATGATGGAGACACTGAAAGAATTCTTTCTGGCAGGCTCATAGGACCATATGGGATGCCAGGGATTGAACCTAGATCAGCTGCATGCAAGGTAAACACCCTATTTGTGCTATCACTCTGGCTCTTCCAAGACTTCTAATCTGGTGCTGTCTGGTAATTCAAAAATAGACACAGGTCTGTCTAATTTAGTCTATAAATCCCAAATATTTAGGTTGATCAGCTTTTCATCCTTTACCCATCCTTTGGAATAACTAATGGGACTAGGAAGAATAATTTTGACTACACACATCTAGTTTGACATATACTCTGTGATTATACAAAATTATGAATCCCTTATATGTGCCACAAAATATGATGGAGATGGGGAAATTTTCTAAAGAGGGGCTGCAGTACTTCTGTTGACACTTGTACTTCTGAAAACACTTCACAATATTCTAGCTGCATAATCTAGTCGGAGATATTTCTCGGCTTTATATTTACTTTTACTTATCTAAAATTATGGTAACATTGGGCTAATTAAGAGATAGGTAAATTAAATAGTAAACCCAAGATGTTAAGTACTTTGGACATAGAATTTCTCATAGATAGTAGCAGTTAATAATAACATTAATCTTCATCCCAAAGTATATAAAATATAAAGACCCAAAAGTTGTAACTTGCCTCTAACTTGTATCCATTGAACTCCCAGATGGAGAGATCACAACAACAAGGACCAGAGTCTGGAGCCCTGCAGACATCCTTTGCACTCTGGGAATTAGACAAGTGATTTATAAATGATGACATCTGGTCCTAAGGGAAGTAAAACTCACTTTTAGCTGCGCTTAAGGACAATCGTATAATAACATAATGCCTTGTGCTGTATGGTGCTTTCATTTTTCAAAGTGTTTCCCATCAATTACATCATTTTACTCTTAAATATCCCTATGAGTCAGGGAAGGCATTATCACCATTAGTTGTTGTTCTTTTTATTGATTTTTTTAAAATGCTCTGCTTGTTATAGAGCAAATACACCCATTCCCATTTTTAAACTGTTTCTTATAATTTTTCAATTAATTCTGTAATGAGTTTCTGTGTACTTGAATTGTTATCTCCTAACGAAAAACATCAAGTTTCTCTAATAAATTTACAGAAATAATACCTTTATAAGGAAAAAAAAACAAAGAAGTATCTGCACTGTATGATGTATTCTTAGATATGAATGGTTTGCAAAATCTGTGCTTCCTAGTCCTGGACTACTGCCGAAGCTCAAGTCAGAACCATGCAATTTGTGAACTAGCTAACACCACAAGTTAGCAGCTGTTCACATGAGACCCAATCTCTTGTCAAATGAATACATTTCTCAATGTAAATGGGACCAATGGAAAGTCTGGGATTCAAGTAATCTTAAAATCTGCCAAATCACTTCAGATGTATGAAAATGAGCTCTTATCTTTTTACTCATTAAGCAGAATAGGAAATATGATGCAGAGGAGGAATTTAACTTTAGGTAAAGGTCAAAGAATACTCAACTATTCAACTCCACCATAGACTGAATTTCAGAGGCAAGGAAAGTGATATTTGTTCCTTTTGTTCACTTCTTTAAAATAAAAGACAGGGCTGGAGTGTTAGTGCAGAGGTAAGGTGTTTGCCTTGTACGCAGCTGACCCATGATGGACCTGGGTTCAATCCCCAGCATCCCATATGGTCCCCCAAGCCAGGAGCGATTTCTGAGCTCATAGGTAACCCCTGAGTGTCACCGGGTGTGGCCCAAAAACTAAAATAATTAAACAAATAAAATAAAAGACAATGATATTTAGATGAATGTAGGGCGTAGCATAAAGTCCACTTTCTACATTCTTGGTGAATGACAAGTTAACTAATATTTTGAGCTCCAAATTTATATCCTAACTACTTATACTTGAAGATTAAATATGGTGAATAGGAACAAAAGCTAAAACAGCACCTGGTGAATAAAAACAATATAGGCTAATGGTAAATAACAATAACAACAAAAGCCAGGGATAGTCATCAAAAAATAGCATTCAAGTTAAATATATATAAACAGAAAAAGGTATGGGTTTTAAATACTAGTTAAAGAGTCAATAGAGGAAGAAGACAACTCATCAACTCATATATGCAGCAAGTGAAAGAGTAGTAAAGTTTTTGAAGTACCTTCTGATAGACCCGAGAATATACACAGCAAATACACAGTACACAATAACTGTATGATACTTGGATATCCCATTTTAATGATTGGGACAAATCACTGGACAAATTGATCAGTCAGAATGTCAACAAACAAGAACCCTAAATAAAGATTTGGAAGAAGTACTACTAATAGACATGCATTGGGCACTTTATTCCCCCAAATATGAATAACAGATTTTTCTAATGCACATGGGATATTAGTCAAAACATATAAATACTGGGGAATTTATATGACAAGTCAAGTCATAAGGTCATAACAGACACAAAAATAAAAATAAAATAAAGTATATTTCAGACCACAATGTCATGAAGGTGAAAGTTTAGTGACAAAAAATTTAGGAGCAGCTACAACCTTTGTAAATTAAACACTATAATATTTACAAACTATTGAAACAAAGAAGTAATATAATTAATGAAAAAGTTCCTCAAAACAAGAATGAAGATACAAACTAGTAAAACAAAATACAGCAAAAGTGGAAGTAAGGAGAAAGTTCAGATCAATACAGGAGTACATCTTAAAAAAGCTTGAATCAATAACTAAATGTCATAGCTCGAGAAAGTAAAAAAAAATAAATGAATTGCAAATAAGAAATAACATGACAAAATAAGGAATATTCTAATTATATATAAAATTATTTAAATTATCAATGGAGTCAGAAGCTGTTCATTTTTCTTTGAGGGTATATTACAAAAATATAATAAATGGAAGTGAATAAAATTGACAAATACTTAGAGATGAGTAAACAAAGAAAAAAAACCAGTAAATCAAAACAAAGATAAAAAAAGAAATGATAGCTTATACCTCAATACTTAGAGATGAGTAAACAAAGAAAAAAAAACCAGTAAATCAAAACAAAGATAAAAAAAGAAATGATAGCTTATACCTCAGAAATATAAAGTTAGTTACTATGAATAACTATGTCACTTAGCTGGAGAACCCAAAAGAAATGGATGGATTCTTGAAACCATACAAGCTTCCATGATTGAATAAGGACAAAGTAAAAACTCTGATCAGACTGATCACAAGTAAGTAGAAACAGTGAATGAAAATCAAGCCAAGAACAAAATCTTAGATCTAGTAATGTTTATTAATTATTCTTAACAAATATTTAAAGACTTAAAAACTTATATTTCTCATGATCTTACAAAATATCAAATAAACAGAAATATTTCTTAACAGTTTAAAAAAACAAATATTACTCTAAGACCAAACACATATAGATATTTCAGTAAAAAAAGAAGTTGCTAAAAATAAAATTTCTTGAACATCAACTGAAAAAGTTTTGACAAAGTTTAGCAAACCAAATCTAATATCAAATCAAAAGTATTATACATAATGGTAAAATGAGTTTCGTTTTATTGTTGCTTGGATGTCAACATACACAAATCAATCAACAAAGGAAAAGATAAAATCATAAATATATCAATTAATGCAGAAGCCATTTTTTAAAATTCAATATTCATAATGATAATATTTCAAATTGTAATGGACATTTATAACAAATCCACTAAAGGACATAGTCAATTCTAAAAATTAGAAAGCCTTCTCTAGAGATTAAGCAAAAACAAAAAAAAACATTCATTTTCTTTCTTTCTTTCTAATTTTTATTATAAGGTTGTGATTTACCAAATTGTTCATAGTACAGTCATTTAAGGCATTAAATGTTCAAACAAAAATCCCACCACCAGTGCGAACCTTCAGCAGTATCCCCAATAACCTACCGCTCACTCTACCCTGCCTCCATGCAGGCACAAACAAATGTACTTCATATTTCTTGTTACAACACAAAGGCGACTGACATTATCAAATCTTAGATCAACACAGGTCAATTTTAAAGGATTGTTATGTTTCTCTATGGTATTACTAAAGTCAATGGCTAATGATTTACTGGGCTTGATTCGAACCTTCTTTGCTACTGTGTAGATTCACTGAGGTGGGTAGATTACTATGAGATTTTCCCACCAGATTTCCTGTGACATTATGAGATATTGAGAAGTTACATGGCCGCCTGTATTTATAGATTTATAGATCTAAAACAAATTAGGTGGCTACTATGTTTGATAAGTTTAAGTCATGGAGCTGGGCCATTTCTGTCAGAGAAAGTCAGGGGTGATGTTGGGCTGCTGTAATTCATGTAGAAAGGAAAATCTCCCCCTCTTCTTTCCAGACTGCCACAAAGGTATCAGCCCAGACCAGACTGGAAGGTCAGAGGCCATTATTTTCTTCTGGAGCCTGTGGCAGAGTCATACTCTTTACAGGATGTAGACTTTCTTCATTATAGTTTAATATAGTTTTAGAAGTTCTCACTACAAGAAAAGAAAAAAATAAAATGAATTGAAATAGGAAGACTTCACCTAAAAATTATTAGAACAATAAATCAGTACAAGAAAGTAGCAGACTACAAAATCAATACACAAAAATTTGTTTCAGTCACACGTGTGTTGCCTGGGTACATAGTGCCCGAGCACATTCAACATTTCCCTCTTGAGATGTGGACTTTTCTACTTTCCTGCTGGGTTGAGTGCCAGGGTTCTTTTCCCCACTTTAAAGAAACCTGTCTCTCCAAAGGGAAAGAGAGCCCATGGTCTTTCTTGAGCAAGTTTTTCTCTCATTCTTTCCCTCTCTCTCCCCTTCCTCAGTGCCTCTGAATAAACACTTTCTTTTTACTTCAAATAAATTTATTTCACATATATATTCAAATAATACCTAGGATAGAAAAATTAAAAAGGAGATATCATTGAAAGGTGTCCAAAAATATCAAATACTTAATGAATCAGCTTCATAAAGTATATAAAAATCCTATATGTTAAAAACTGTAAGTTAGTATGAACAATACAGATGAGAAAACCAATAAAATGAAAACTATGGCATTTTCATGAATTAAAATAATAAACGATTATTCTACTGAAAACATTAGACACATTCAATGCAATTACTATCAATATTCTAAGGGCATTTTCCAATTACCTAGAACAAATGCTACTAAAATTTTAATTGAATCATAAAGCTCCCCAAGTAGTCAAGGTAATTTGAAAAAAATTAATTTCCCAATTTTAAATTATACTATGAAACTGTAGTAATCAAATTGTGTGGTATTTTGATAAAAGTAGACTCTCAGGTCAGTAAAACATAATGCCCAGAGATAAATACTCAGAATTATAGAAGTTAATCTGTGATAGAGTTGCTGTGTACATGAAGTGGGGCAAGGTATAAAAACATCTAAGTGATTCTGAAGTATTATGCTTTCTCAAAATAGTATGGCTATAATTTTCATATTAGACAATGAGTTCTCTTCTTGGCATATATTTCAAAACAGAAAAGCATTAATTTGAAAAAATATATAAAGCTATATTCAGTGCTTAATATAATAGGATATGGAAAGAGCCCAATGTCTAACAAAAGATGAGGTGATTAAAATTTTGTGTTCTACATACACAATGAAATACTATGCCGATGCAAGAAAATATTTCAAAGTATGGAAGGAGTGGATGGACTATGTGTGACATAAATTCACTAGAAGTGACAGAGCAGCAGTGTCTTCAGCCCTTTGATGGTGATGGAGCACAGTAACCATATACCTCAAAACTGTGAACATTAACTATTATAATCATGGTACCTAATACTATTTTTATTTTATATATTTAAAATTGGGGAGGCATACCCAGTGGTAATCAAAGCTTACTCCTAGCTCTAACCTGAGGGATCACTCCTAAATGGATTTGGAGAACCATAGGATTAATCCCAGTTTGGCCATGTGTAAAGCAAGCACCCTACCCTCTGTGCTAATACATAGCCTTCTATTTTGTGTAATTTTTAAAATATCTTTTTGTAAAATCCATGGAAAATATCATTCTATTCATTAAAGGCATCCAATGTTCCAAGCACTTCCTTTCATACCATATCTACTAGTTGTAGCCTGATAGAAGTAGGATTATAAGACTATTTCTTCATGGGCTACAAATAATATCTGGGGAATCCATCAGAGTCATTAAACTCAGCAACCTTAAAGGAATTTAGCAGGTGGAAACAAAAGCATAGGATTACATTTAGAATAAAATACAAGAAGACTTCAACAATTTGAGGGAAGAAGTTGAAAGGCAGGTGTAGAATCTCGTGGGTAGAATTTGTAGGAAATGAATTGAAAGCGATAAGATTCTTATAACAGTATTAGAAAACCAGAAGCTATAAGATAACTATATTCCAAAGGAATTTCACAATTTAAAAAATGTACATTCCTGTAAAAGCAGAGCATCATAGGGCCTCAACTGCATTAGGAAGCCAAAAATTTTAAGTAGGTGTTTTAAGATTATGGCTTTAAGGCCTACACAGTGCCTTGTGGGAAATCTGGCTAAATCACTCACCAGTCATGCATCATTGGACATGTTGTTTAGGACACAGGTCTTAGTTTTTCTTCTGCCAGACATGTGGATTATAATATATTTTACTCTTCTTTTCAGCCATCCACAAGAGACAGATAATTTAGTGAAAAGGCTGTTTTCATGTCACCTTTGACCCTATGATTTTATGCATTTATCATCGAGCCTGATTTTTATCACAGGCAGTTACCACATATAAAAAAATGGAAATATCACTGCATAAGAAGACTCTTGTGGGAAAGATAAGGGAATTGGAATTCAAATATCAAGTAGCAAAATAATTTAGCTTGTGATTCACTCCAGACTGGGCTGTGCTTTGCATGAGAAATGAGCTCAGCTTTGAATCTAACAGATTATGCTTGTTTGGCTAGTGCTTTTAATCGACGCATATATATTTCCCCTCAATCATAGGAAAACAAATTGTCAGTGGCATATTGCTTTGATATTTCAACCATTTGCTGGAATCCCTGCCCTCCAAAATGTCTTAAACAGAAGCCTGATGCATGAATAGACCAAACTAGAGAAACCAGTATTTATGAGCCTATTTGAACCTTGTAAAGATTTGATCAGCAAATATGCCAATTGATACACCATAATGTTTTACAACTGCAGTTGTCTTGGTCTATAAAATGTATTATAATTCTGAAGGGATTTCTGCTTTCGCAGACATTTCTGCTTTACCACCACCTAGTGGAATTTAATAAAGCTGGCAATTTTGCTGCTGGAGATCAGAAAGTAAGATATTTTTTAAAGAGGAAACACAAATAAATAATCCTAGTGGCATATTTTGATCCTGCCCTTGAGAACCCACACTTTCCCAGAAAGACTATATAGAATATAATTTTTAATAAACTATGGCATATAAATTGTATCAAATCTGTTTTTTTAAATAGTCTTGGGCAATTAATAAGTTGATACTTAATTCTCATTTAACCCACTGTTCCAAAATCTTTACCAATTGAAATGTAATAAAGAGAAGTTTCTATTCTTCTGAACATAAAGATGAAGAAGTTAAAGCTGTTGCAGATCCAGGATTGATTCCCAGACTTAGCAGAGGTATCTACTTCACAAGTACAATGAAATGTCAACTTTAGATCCCTTCTAACAGGTTCCTAGAGCAGTTAGCAAATAAACCAGCAGAAATGCCACTCAGATGGACTGCTAGCACAATTAAAAAAAAAAAAAAAAACAGAAAAAAACAACTAAGTTTCTGTAAACAGATATCCGTGGGCTCTTAGGGAAATATTAAACCTTCTCAGAAATATTGAAGCCCACTAAATCAATGGTTCTAAATCCAAAGTAACATTTCTAAAACATGAATTTGAAAATAGTTTTATTTGCATAATGAATGGAGAGCACCATAGACTTATGCTCAAGAGTTAGAAATGCTATTAGTTCTACATTGTTTTGGAAAATTCCACAAAATGAAGTAATTACCACATTACTATACTGTACTCAGTGAGAAATACAGTGAAAGTGAGGTTCATTAGATCATTTAAGAGTGCATTTCTTGAAGCTGGAGCCTTGCCCAAGCCAGGTGCAATTTCTTAGCGCATAGCCAGGAGTAACCCCTAAGCATCATTGGATGTGCCCCCCCAAAAAACCCAAAACAAAAAAAAAAAGAAAAAAAGTGCATTTCTCTCTAGCATCATATTCTTTGGGGGTGGGGGTTGGACCACACTCAGCAGTGCTCAGGGGTTACTCCTGGCTCTGCACTCAGAAATCCTTCCTGGAAGACTCGGAGGATCATATGGGATGCTGGGGATTGAACCAGGGTCAGTCCTGGGCACGCAGCATACAAGGCAAACGCCCTACTTGTTATGCTGTTGTTCTGGCCCTCAATTATCATATTCTTATAAAGTGATGTTTCTTTGGAGACAGTAGTTTCTGTTGATTTAATTGTGACTTGGCTGCAGCCAAACTAGATGTCAGTTCTATGTCTTATATAAAACATCAATATGCATGTTACTCTGCAAAAAAATAAGCTGACTATAGAAGTACATTGCTGTCTATTTTATGCACTGTGGGGAGAAAAAAGTAAAAAAAATTGTTTTAAAGTGGTAAAATGCAGCAGATGTGAAATGTAAATTATTATTATATTGGAAATCTTAACATACCTCTATAGTGTTTGTAAGTAAAATTTTGCTCTGTCATAGTAATTTCTCAAAATATGGGTGAAACAGATAATTGACCAATTAATATTCACTTCTGGGGCCGGAGAGATAGCATGGAGGTAAGGCGTTTGCCTTTCATGCAGGAGGTCATCGGTTCGAATCCCGGCGTCCCATATGGTCCCCCGTGCCTGCCAGGAGCAATTTCTGAGCCTGGATCCAGGAATAACTCCTGAGCACTGCCGGGTGTGACCCAAAAACCACACACACAAAAAAATATTCACTTCTTTCTATCAATATCAAGACTAAGCTTCTTGGTCCCATTTTATACAAGAAATAAATCATAATACTCAAAGCAGTCTGTTTGGTCCCTGGAAGTGAGAGTACTAAAATCTGACTAAAACTTTCAAACTTCCAGAACTTTTTTTTCTTGCCATAACTTTCATGAAAGTATGTGTTTAAATGGGTGACATATCATGTATAGAGACGTGCTTACTAAGCCAACCAGTGGAGAAGAGCTATTTTGAATAATCACTTAAATCCATAGCACAAATTACATGAATAAAAATATTTTTAAGCCACTGAGATTTAAGTATGGCCGATAACCACAACATGTCTCAGATCCTTCCAAATGTGGGTAAGGTAATTTCATTAACACTATAAACAACACATACAACTTTGTCTCAATATAAAATAATACATGCTTTTTAATTTTATTCTCTGCCTTCTATAATCAGATTCAAACATGTTTTCCCAATTTTATCTTCCACCATTCCCTAAATACAATTCCTTGATCATATGACACATTTGAAAAATTACCACTTACATTATTACTGCTATAGAATATATAATCTCTACTCTACAATCTTTTCTATTTTCTTTTGGAGGACCCAACTGTAAAAACTTAAAAAAAAATAAGAATACTCAATGAAGGCTCACTTTTATGAAATTATCCCTATTAAGCTAGTCTAAATAATTTCTCTTTCCATAAGACTTGCCTATTGACTTTCTGTTAATCTGAGCTTATAGCCAGTCTTTTGATTATTTATGAAACACCTTTATTTTGCTATAATTTTGAGAATAATTCAATTTTGACTCATTGCTGTATTTGCAACAATTCAACCCATTTCCTTAAAATATTGTTGAATAAATATCTAATAGCTTTAAGTATACCACCAATGACGAGTGTAAGTTTTCAAGATGTCACTTACGTGCTAAAATGCCCTAATCAAATTAACATCTATCTGGCTCTTTTACATTATTTCTGAATACAATCTCTTCTCCATAGCTAACATATTTTACCAATACTTTTTTGTACATGATTCTGCTATCATTTCTGTTCCTAATTGTAATAATTAAATTAATTGATTTTTCCTGACCAATTTAAACTAGCCTAATATTCCCCTGGTAAATGAGTCCATGAAATTTTAGGTTCTAGGGCAAGAGTGGTAGCACAGCAGTAGGGTGTTTGCTTTGCATGCAGCTGACCCAGGATGGACAGTGGTTCAATTCCCAGTATTCCGTATGACCCTCTAGTCAGGAGCAATTTCTGAGCACAGAGCCAATAAATATTAACTCCTGAGCTCTGCTGGGTGTGCCCAAGAATCTAAAAAAGAAAAAAAAGAAAACAAAGAAAGAAACAAAGAAAGAAAGAAAGAAAGAAAGAAAGAAAAAAGAAAGGAAAGAAAGAAAAAGAAGAAAGAAGGAAGGAAGGAAGGAAGGAAGGAAGGAAGGAAGGAAAGGAAGGAAGGAAGGAAGGAAGGAAGGAAGGAAGGAAGGAAGGAAGGAAGGGAAGGAAGGAAGGAAGGGAAGGAAGGAAGGAAGAAGGAAGAGAGGAAGGAAGGGAGGAAGGAAGGAGAGAGGAAGAGAGAGAGAAAGAAAGAAAGAAAGAAAGAAAAAAGAAAGAAAGAAAGAAAGAAAGAAAGAAAGAAAGAAAAGAAAGAGAAGAAAGAAGAAAGAAAGAAAGAAGAAAGAAAGAAAGAAGAAAAGAAAAGAAAGAAAGAAAGAAAGAAAGAAAGAAAGAAGAAAAAGAAGAAAGAAAGAAAGAAAGAAAGAAAGAAAGAAAGAAAGAAAGAAAGAAAGAAAGAAAGAAAGAAAAAGAAGAAAGAAAAAAGAAAAAGAAAGAAAGAAGAAAAAGAAAGAAAGAAAGAAAGAAAGAAAGAAAGAAAGAAGAAGAAAGAAAAAAGAAAAGAAAGAAAGAAAGAAAAAGAAAAAAGAAAGAAAGAAAGAAAGAAAGAGAGAGAAAAAGAGAAAGAAAGAGAGAGAAAGAGAGAAAGAGTGAAAGAAAGAAAGAAAGAGAGAAAGAAAAGAAAAGAAAGAAAGAAAGAAAGAAGAAAGAAAGAAAGAAAAGAAAGAAAGAAAGAAAGAAAGAAAGAAAGAAAGAAAGAAAGAAAGAAAGAAAGAAAGAAAGAAAGAAAGAAAGAAGAGAGAAATTGTAGGTTCTACTGTCTCTTGAAATTTGATATCATCTAACTATGATGGAAGACTTTCTTATCCAGTGTTTAGTGAAATTAGGTAAATTTATAAATGATATTGAGAATGATAGGAGCTGAGAGGAGGATTAAGTAAAATTTTTATCTTCCATGTCTTTGAGTATTCTACAGGAATACGGCTTTAGAATTTAGAAATTTAGAAGTTCCCTTCTACACTTGGATATCCTGAGAAACTTCTGTTTAATGGATTTTGCTATCATGGAATTTTTATTTACAACCAATAGTTTTATTATTTACCCCAGCACTCTGAGACCAATAGAACATACTCATTAGTAGAAATAAAAAATAATATATACCTTATATATCTTATAAATATATATAAACACATTTATACATATATACATTATACATACATTTATATAACATATTATATTTTATTTATAAAATATAAGTATATGATATATACTGTATAATACAAACATATATTTATGTATACCTTATAAAATCATTATTGAAAGTAAATGAGAGACCACACATAAAGTGATTCACCTAGGCACCCACATGAAATGACCTTAAATAAGTTATAGACTCTTTGTTTCTAATTTTCAAATTTTCATTACAACTTTATTCTTTTATTAAAAATTTTCAACATATTTGTTTTTTCATGTGTTTTACATATACTTGTAATTGCATATGATGTGCTAACACTGTCATTAGAACTGGCTAAACTAATAGCCACTATTTTTATTAATAACACAGTATTCACTATCAACAGGATCAATTGATCAGGAAATTATGTAGGAAAGGCTGTGTGGAAATTCTCTAAAATAAAAAAGTACTATCATAGATCCAACAATGAAATAAAAGGTCTTTGAGATTCCAAATCAGACTACCTTGAGATTAAAACTTCCTGAAAAAGAGAGAAGATTAAAAAACTAATTCTAGTCAGTTGTTCAGGGATCAGAGAGCTTGTTTAGCCCAACTACATATTAACTTGCACATCCCTAGCTGCACACTTGTATGCTAATAATATGCATATGATTTATGAGCAAGCATGTAGTCTTATATATATGTGAAACTTTAACAACACCCTCAGTCGCAATCCTACCTCTTAGGAACTTAACTCCATAGAATAAAATCTTCTTATCCCAAGAGCTGTTATGCAATTATCTTCTGAAATGCCCACATTTATGACTTGGGTGTGTGCTATCTCTTTAACAAATCTTCCTGCTTTGATTTATACTCTATTATGTTTTTGTATTACTTTTCAAATGAAAACAAGAAACTGGTATCAAGGTGGAGGCCACACCTATCTCTACTATCTCTATTTCTGCACCAAAAAGAATTAAATGTGATTCCAGTCCAGTTTCTGCATTTTTCTTAAGTCTCAAGATATCAGGGGTTAACTTCTAAGCCAAGGAGATTTAGGGAACATGGGTAGGTATGTTCTCATAGCCACATTGTGGAAATGTGAGGAGAATTGTCCTTGCTGAGCAGAAACTCACCTGGGTCCTATCTTATATTCTTTGAAGTTTAGGGATAAGCAGGAACATACTAAGGTAGTTCCTTATTCATCTCTGTGACCTCCCTGAGTATGTTACCTGAAGACATGAAGAAAGATAATAAATCAATAATTTTAATGATAATTATTGAGTGTTTAAACTGCCACTTTCTTAATGAGAGCAGATGCATTTGCCTAGTCATGGACACAGAGGAAAAGATAGATTAAAAAAGTAGGTAACATCTGATTATTTCTTTAAAATTAGAAATAAGGATATGAGAAAAATACTTCAAGTAAATTCAACAACTTCTGCAAAGGCATAAGTATAAAACATTATCATTGATTTGAGAAATTAAAGATAAATTGGTGCAGTTTTGTTAACAAGGGACTGAGGAAACGTGGCAGATAATATTATAGAAGTTGGCAAGAACTGATCCAAGGAGATAGTAAAGAAAATATGTCCATACCCCTAAGGAGAAGAGTCTATGACAATAAGCTCTTAACACATACAAACATGACTACAAATGTGTTAACTCATTTTACCCATAGATGATGGTAAAGAAGCTTTTTTTTTTCGTAAATAAACAAAGCTCCAGAAAGATAGTTTTCCTGGAGGAATATTAGACATAGTGAAGAGCCAGGTATTAAATACAAGAATCCAGGTCTTACTATGGATTGAATTATATTTTAATCATTTTAAATTGCTATAACATAAATATCATAGATTGGGTCTTCAACAACAACCATCATTTATTACATCTCCTAAACTGGGAAGTCCATGATCAAGGTGGCAGTTAACTGATTAGTTCCAGAAAAAGTCATTTCCCCATTTGAAGATTATATCTTATTTCTGTATCCTCACAAGGTCTAAAGAAAGAATTGCTCTGAACCCTTGACTTCTTTCTAAAGACACTAATCTTATGAACTTCTTATCATAATCTCATCAAATCAAATTACCTGCAAATACCTCAACTTCAAATGTCATTATATTGGAAACTAGAGATTCAACCTATAGATTTGGGAGGGAGAGAGGTACTCAAATATGTGATCCCCAAATTTCTATGAAGTCCTAACCCACAATGTTTCAAAATCTGGTGACAAAAATATGACTGCAGAATTGTTAGTTGATAGGAAGCCATTTTGGAGTTGAATGCATCCCTAATACAAGAGAATTTGTTTAGTTATTTAAAAAGGGGCTACAATTTGGATACAGCCTTAGATCTAGAGAAACTTTACAAGTATGAAGGCTGGAATACCTAAGAATCACAAAATACTGTAAGTAAATCACTGGCAACTAAACACAGTAAAATAGACTTTTTCATGTCATAACCAGAAAACACAATCCCATTTGCCACCTTCTTGACTGCTAGCCACCAAAATTGCACAATAATAGGCTTCTGACATTGAATATGCCTGCTTTGTAGTACATTGTTATGGCAACTTTAGAAAATTGATATAGAGCCCAAAGCCAGCCCATCTAATTAGTATGCAACAGAGTCCTGTTTTCCCAGAACCAGGAAAACATTCTAAAAAGAAAGTACATACATGTAGCTATAGTTGCATTCTATTCTAATATTAACCTATCCTTCTTCAACCTTTGACCTGAAGTTTCTCCCATTAGTCATATATATCATTGGATTGGATTCTATAAGTTTTGTGGGAGGGGGGTTAGGAGTAGAATAATACTCCCAAATTCTTTACAGTTTCTCTGAAATTAACTATTTTGTTTATCTCCTCTTCTGGATCAAGGATTCCACTCCAAAAATTATCATCTTTACAGATCTATGTTAAATCTGTTCTAAAGACTAGTGCATGTTTTTCCTTTGAATTGAATCGACAAAAAGCAAAGTATTGGAGACAATTTGTTTTTACTCTTCCTTACTCTGTTTGACATTAAATGTAAAATCATGAAGCTTTAGGAGAGGGCATCCTGTGATCCCCTTATTACAGCTATTCATCATTCTTTGGGGACAAGAGAGAACTGACTGTATTGGCGGGAGCTGTTTCTCTAGAATCTTTCTCTAGTGACTCATAATATAAAGCTGTTGAATTTGAGAAAGGCAGTTTTAACCACAGTATTTAATCTTATGGAGACATTTATTGCATAGCATTTTGTTTTGCCTTGTTTAATATAAACCACTAGAGAGAAGTTTCCTGGCTATGTCATTTTATAAAGGAGAATGAGAAATAGAAAATCTCAGATAAGAAAAGGCTAATGCTTTTTAAGAATACTATCATACGATCTACATTATTTAAGGGATTCAGAGTCTTAAAACAATTACACTGAACACATTCATAGCAATTATAATGGTTATAATAATAATAATAGCAATCACAAAGGCTACCATCCACAGAATATATATTAGTAGCTGGAAAGTCCAACATATATGGTGACAAACATCCCAGGCTTGCATTTGTTTTAGATCCTTTCTAATAATGTCTTAACTCAGTGTCATAACCCATGTTGTTGTATTTTTATTTTTTTTGAAATATTTTTAAACATTTTTTAATTCTAATGAGCCTCTGGATTTTCCATCTCTAAAATAGATATATGAATTATCCTTATATCCTTGGTGTTTAGATTAAATAGGATATTAAATAAAAGTCATTAATGTTATGTCTGGCACATAATAAATATTCACTACATGTTACTTATTATGATGATTACACAGAGTAAAATTTATTGGAATTATATCATATATATTGCCTTACATAAGACAATATATATAATAAGACAATTATATATTGGTAACTCTAGAATGTGTCCTCCAATTCTGATATTAAATTTTAGGGTAATTATTATTTGTTTCCACCATAAAGAGAAAAAACTAAATTGCTTTCTTAGTCACTGAATATGCAATGACAAAGAAGAGTTATCCTTGGATTTGAAAAAAATTATCTCCATATATCCAAATTAACTGAAAACAATACAATGGAATGCCTCTCTCTAATGTCATGATGTTATACATTATCATTTAGAAAATCTTTAAGTAGCTCTTAGTTCAAATGATAGTTATTAGTAAAATATCTCATTTGATCAAAAGTAATATACCATGTATTACAGATTAGCGACAAAATTTATGGTGAAATTAAATGAATTAATTTCTCCCATTCATAACTTTTTGCAACTAGAAATGTTAGTGTCTCAGTAAAATCAGGACTTTAGGAATAAAATCTTAAGAATCTATTCTATTTTTTTTATATATCTGTCTTTAATTTTTTCTGTATGTCTTTTTTAAAAATAAATCATAGAACTCAGATCTTTGAGAATTCTATAACCTAATTTCATGTATACCTGGATCTATACCCTCTATTCTTCATTTTTATATAGGCACCATTGTCATTTTTGCAAACTGGTATTAGGTGTCTTCTACCTATTCTACTGAAATAAGGGTTATGATATATTCTTATGAAAAACATATCTACATTAAAAGAGCACTTACATAGCTAACTATCAGTAGCCTAAATACCTAGCTCAGGATTAGTTAACACTAAGAAATACAATACCTCTTTTTTTGCCAATATCTCTATGCTGAAGTTAATAGAAACAGAAAAAATATATACTGTAATTCATATTTTTATCAAGAAGTAGATCCTTCACTGCAATGTTTGTTTTGAAGTATACATAATTAATTATGACTGCTTTAATTCATTGTCACAATATTGGTGAGTTAAAACCACACAAATATATTATCTTACAATTTTGAAATCCAAATGCTCCAAATCAGTATCCCTGTCCTATAAAGTACAGGGCCCAGCAGGCCTTAATTCCATCTGAAGGAAATGAGACATTCCTGAGGAAAATCCTATATTAAGCACCTATATTTCTTTCTTATGATTATTTATACAAATCACTCTAACCAGGGCTGGAGATATAGCATGGAGGTAAGGCATTTGCCTTTCATGCAGAAGGCCGGTGTTTTGAATTCCAGCATCTCATATGGTCCCCTGTGACTGCCAGGGGCGATTTCTGAGTGCAGAGCCAGGAGTAACCCCTGAGTGATGCTGGGTGTGACCCCAAATAAAAAGCAAACAAATCACTCTAACCCCTGATTCCAATGTTCCATCTATGACTTCTTTTCTATCAAATCTCCCTTTTGCCTCCTATTCTAAAAAAGCTTATGATTATATTCAGCAACATCTCAATAATCTCCCTGTCTTTAGATATTTAACTTAATTATATCTGCAAATCTCTTTCACAGAAGTTCATATAAATAATTAATAGGTTTGGGGATTTTGGGCATGGATATATAGAAGTATTATTAGTAGTCTACCATAAGTATAAGAAAATATTGGATCCAATGCAAATGATAAAATGATAAAACTAGACAGTTTTAGATAAAAGCCACAAATTACACAGAGAATGGGAAAAGAATTTTTAGCTCTAGAATATGACCTGGCTTTTTGACAGATAAGGACAGTAGCAATGATAGAAACATTTATATTGTTTGTAGGATGATGTCATGCATTGTTCTTTGTGCCTTACTTATTTAACTGAATTAATTCCTCACATAAAGTTGCTGAGACTATAGAAGTAAAAAAAAAAAAACTGAAGCATAAAGATGTTAAATGACTTGCCCAATATTAATCTGAAGAAGCAGAGCTAGAATTCCAACTCAGAGTCTGATTCCTAGATATGCTAGGATACCAGTTGAGATTTAACTTCAAGAACAAATGCAACAATATGTAAGGAAATGCAATGTTATTGCAGACAGTGAACTAAAAATGAACTAAAAAGTTCAGTGGCATAAATGAGAGATTACTAGTAATCAGTAGACTGTGTTAGAAGGAATATACCAAGTTTAGGAGTAGTAGAAGCCTAACTCTAAGACCCAGGCTTAGAAGACTTTGAAACATGAACAGGTTCTATGGCTTGATGGGAGCCCCTTGAATTTTTTGACTAAAGAAGGGAATTTATAGGAATTATGCCACGGAAACACTAAACTAGTAGAAATGGACAATGTCATTGAAAGAAAGAGTCAAATATTTCCTCAGTACTCTTCTGCTATGGCCCTTAATACTATCACCTATGACAACATTTGAGTCCACTAGGATGCAAACTCCAGAGATTTCTGCAGGTGTTTCAATAACAGTCCAGTTATATGGCAAATAGCAGGAGGAAGAGGTGATAGGGCTGCTGTACATGTAGGTGTGTTACCTTTATACACTTCTGGCATACGTGGAAGATTAAGTAGCCTGTGTTCGAAGTAATATACCAAGTTCAGGAGAAGTACTAGAAGTCTGACTAGAGGCTCAGACTTAGAAGACTTTGAACATGAACAAGTTTTAGGGCTGATGGATGCCCCTGAATTAATTAAGGTAAAAAGTGCCTGCAAGGAGTAACTTCTAAATATAGAGCTAAGAGGAACTCCTGAGAGCCGGTGGGTATGAAGTGAAACACAAAAACAAACAAACAAAAAGTGCCTGTAATTTGAGATAATATAGCTTACTATTCAGTAATACTTTTGACGATTGCCCTAGTGAAATAATGGGTAATCTCTCAACACTCCAAGCTTTATTGTTCTCATTCTTGTTTGTGTATAAAATATGTTAATTTATAAATAACTAGTTCAAATATACAGTAGGTCATGTGGGTGACACACAAAATTTGTATGAATTGTTATTTAATTTGGTTACTAGTTAGCCTTAGTTTTGCCTTATTATTTACTATAATGCAAGAAGGAAGGAAGGAAGGAAGGAAGGAAGGAAGGAAGGAAGGAAGGAAGGAAGGAAGGAAGGAAGGAAGGAAGGAAGGAAGGAAGGAAGGAAGGAAGGAAGGAAGGAAGGAAGGAAGGAAGGAAGGAAGGAAGGAAGGAAGGAAGGAAGGAAGAGAGAGAGAGAGAAGAAGAAGAAAGAAGAAAGAAAGAAGAAAGAAGAAAGAAAGAAAGAAAGAGAAGAAAGAAAGAAAGAAAGAGAAGAGAGAGAGAGAAAGAAGAAAGAAAGAAAGAAAGAGAAAGAAGAAAGAGAGAAAGAGAAAGAAGAAAGAAGAAAGAAAGAAAGAAAGAAGAAAGAAGAAAGAAAGAAAGAAAGAAAGGCCGGGAAGGTGGCGCTAGAGATAAGGTGTCTGCCTTACAAGCTCTAGCACATAGCCAGGAGTAACCCCTGAGCATCAAACGGGTGTGGCCCAAAAACCAAAAAAAAAAAAGAAAGAAAAAGAAAGAAAGAAAGAAAGAAAGAGAAAAGAAAGAAAGAAAGAAGAAAGAAGAAAAGAAAGAAAGAAAGAAAGAAAGAAAGAAAAAGAAAGAAAGAAGAAAAGAAGAAAGGAAGGAAAGAAAGAAAGGAAAGGAAGGAAGGAAGGAAGGAAGGAAGGAAAGAAGGAGGAAGGAAGAAAGGAAGGAAGGAAGAAAGAAAGAAAGAAAGAAAGAAAGAAAGAAAGAAAGAAAGAAAGAGAAAGAAGAAGAAAGAAAGAAGGAAAGAAAGAAAGAAAGAAAAAAAGAAAGAAAGAAAGAAAGAAAGAAGAAAGAAAAGAGAAAAGAGAAAGAGAGAAAGAGAAAGAAGGAAGGAAGAAGAAAGAAAGAAAGAAAGAAAAAGAAAGAAAGAAAGAAAGAAAGAGAAAGAAAGAAAGAAAGAAAGAAAGAAAGAAAGAAAGAAAGAAAGAAAGAAAAAAGAAAGAAAGAAAGAAAGAAAGAAAGAGAAGAAAGAAGAAAGAGAGAAGAAAGAAGAAAGAGAAAGAAAGAAGAAAGAAAGAAGAAAGAAGAAGAAAAAGAAAGAGAAAGAAAGAAAGAAAGAAAGAAAGAAAGAAAGAAAGAAAGAAAGAAAGAAAGAAGAGAAGAAGAAAGAAGAAAGAAGAAAGAAAAAGAAAGAAAGAAAGAAAGAGAGAGAGAGAAGAGGAAAGAGAGAAAGAGAGAAAGAGAAAGGAAGGAAGGAAGGAAGGAAGGAAGGAAAGAAGGAAGGAAGGAAGGAAGGAAGGAAGGAAGGAAGGAAGGAAGGAAGGAAGGAAGGAAGGAAGGAAAGAAGAAGGAAAAGGAGGAAGGAAGAATGGAAGGAAGAGAGGAGGGGTGGAAAAAGGAAGGAAAAAAGAAAGGAAGGGAGGGAGGAAGGAATGGGAGAAGGAATAAGGGAAGAAAGGAAGATAGGAAAAAAGAAAAAAGAAGCAATCGTTTTCCTACAGTGTAGGAAACAGGGTTTAAATCCTTAAACAGGAGTACTAAGGATGTGTACAACTCATTACATGAAAAAGAAAACAAGGGATCCTCTGATGTGAGATGGACTTGCAGAAAGATAATCAGGGCTCCAGGAAGAAGGTGCAAAGAATTCAGACATGCAAACAGCCCCTTTTTCATTGTTAGCCAAGAATTCAGATATGCAAACACCGCTCTTCAACTATTAGCAGCTTAACCTAACTGCAGGTGCAGGGAAACTTGGTCCGCGCCTAGAGACAATGTTCTGCGTCCTTAGCGACCTGCAGACAGCAGCCACAGCCTGCGAGTAGGGCCCCGTGATTGGCCCAGTGACTTGGGCGACGATTCCCCCTCCCCAAACCTCCTACTCTCCACCCCCACCCACCCACTTAGAGCTGCCAGGCCTGGTCGGTGGTGGAGTTCCTGGGAGAATCACGCACCCGCTTACAGAGAAAGTGTGGGGACACCGCCTCTGCGGTAAGGCAGCTCCTCTGGGCTATATGCAGGGAAAGAAAAAACGGAGTTCCAGTATAGCTGCAGTGCAGAGAGGGTGCACAAAGCCCCTCAGTCGCCTCTCTGCCCACAACTACTACCAGTATTTGGAATTTCCAGCCTACTTCATTGGCATTGCAGGTCCAGCAGGACAGGGCTACCTTCTCAGAACTGCTCCTAGTACGAATATCACACAGTGAGGTTGGCATCCTGGGCTGCACACAGATTTACTTTTATATTTTATAGACTCTGTGACTTTGCTCTCAAAGCACGTGCCTTCTGAGTTTTAATTTTCCAATCTGTAAAACTAGTTGTGGAATCAGAATTATTTCTACAGAACATTCGATCTTTGGGAGGAACTGCAAAGGGAATGCTCAGTCTTGGAGTGGTTTTGCAGCACTTCTGTTTTCCTTGGTATCATATCTGTTTTAACACCTGGTGATTATCTAAGTACACGATGTTAATTTAAGATTCACAAGTCAGTTGGGAAACAGAAGAAACCCTCTTTCTATATACTTAGATGTAGATATTTGTCTATCGAGCTCTTTCTAGATCACTATTTCACCGAGGTCGCCCCATATTCACACAAACAGAACTAGAATTCTTGTAATTTCTTGAATGCAGGAAACTGTCCCAGTACAATCCTGGGACAAAAATCTTAAGTGTCTTCTTAGAGCACAGGAACATAGAATCACCAAAAAGTCACTAAATCTTTTTTTTTTTTTTTGCAGACGTCTTAGGTGAGATTTCCAAGTATACTAATAACTAGTTATGGAATTTGAGTAATTAGGTAATTGCAGTACTCAATTGTAAAAATAATAATAATAATTAGAAATGTATTGTTCATGCCTTCATTACACATGTTAAATATGATAATATGATAATAGAAGTAAAACATTTACTTTTTGTTATTAATGTTGACAAAAGATTCTTGCAGTTGCCTAGTACTGAGATAGGAGGAAGAGACTTGCTTACCTTCCAATTCTGAAGAGTTAAGAATCATGTCTTCAGTTTGGAAAACTTCCTATGCATCAGATACAATGCCTGAGATCATGGTGAAAATTATTGGAAGCAAACATTACCGATACCTTGTGGAAAAGCCAAGCATGTAAGTTTACTGTTTGAAAATGATTTGATAGACTTGGATAAGAATCAAGTTTGGGTGATTTTTTTAATCTAGAAATTTAGTTTTTAAAGTGTCATCCATTGAAATTTTAGTCATTAACATGTATAGTATAAATAGTGTCAAAAGATGAGTTTAGTTAGAGAAATAACTACATTTTGAACTGTCCTAATAATTGAGAATGTATGAGGGAAATGGAGAGCCTGTTTAGAGTACAGGCAAGGGTCGGGTGGGGAGGAGGGAGATTTGGGACATTGGTGATGGGAATGTTGCACTGGTGATGGGTGGTGTTCTTTGCATGACTGAAACCCAAACACAATCATGTATGTAATCAAGGTGTTTAAATAAAAATTAAAAAAAAAGAAAAAAAATAGTGTCAAAAAGTTCAATGCATACTGCTTTCCTGGTATTATTTCTTTATAATGCTCAGTAGTCCTTCATGATTTAGACTGATGTTTCAAATTGATGGGAAACATAACAATTAATTTATAATTTATAATTATTTATAATTTATAATAATTTATAATTATTAAAGGAGCATTGTTACTCTTCTCTCAAGTTTGTGATCTACCATATTTAGCAATTTATTGCAGGGAATTTTTAGGGTTGACAGAAAGTTTTTAGATGATTTTTTATGAATGAAAGGAGTGAAATTGATGTCGGAATTGATTTAGACTTATCATTTACTTGTGTTCAAAGTCTATCTGTCTCTAAACAAATATTTCTTGGAGCATAATTAAGCCATTTCATTTCCTTTCCAAGATCATCCAAGCCACAGTGGAGAGAAGATATTTATATATTTTTGAAATTTGTTATATATTTTACCTAAGGATTAGTGCTTCCTTACAGAGAGTGAGTGATTTAGAGAAGAAAAAGATAAGGTACTAAGACTTCATTCATTTAGTAGACATTCTGTAATTTTCTTCCCACTTTTTATTATTTAACTTTTTCCTTTAATTAGAAAATCACAAATCAATTAAATATACAAATAAGAAATGTCTCCCTCAGTAAGCAAAAGGCACAGGAAATATAAAATAGATTTATCATCATGGTCAACTTGAGAGTCTTCACTTATAAAAATTTCAGGGTCAACTCCAAACCTACTGAATCAGAACCCCTGAAAGTGAGACATCAGGGCCACCATTTTGCAACATAAATTTAGAAGGAAAAATGGCTTTATTGTTGTCATTTCAGGGAAATTACAAAGTGTGTTCTATAATCAATTAGTAATGTCTGCACAGCACAGAATATGAGTTTAACAGCATTTGGAATCCCTATAGGAGCTGAAAGTTGTGAGTTTAATCCTGGTTCTATATCTTTTTGGAATATTAACATTGGCAAATAAATTATCATCTCTGGCTTCAGATATTATACCTATCAAGTGATGATATATGAGGAAAATTAGGCAAAACAGTGCTTATGAGTGTATTGAACAAACCTATAAATGGGGGCCGGAGCAGTGGTGCAAGGGATAAGCCATCTGCCTTGCCCACACTAGACGAGGATGGACTACTGTTCGATCCTCCGGCATCCCATATGGTCCCCAATCCAGGAGCGATTTCTGAGCACATAGCTAGGAGTAACCAACCCCTGAGTGTCACCGGATGTGGCACCAAAAAAAACAAAACAAAACAAAAATACCTAATAAATGGTTCTGCTTTTGTTACTGAAGCATACTTCGATTTTTATGAAAAAAAGGATGTTTAATAAGAAATAAAAATTTAATGATATACTTATTGGATACTATTCTATTCCCAGGGTGCTAAATTATCTTTATGTTGTACACAAGGAAGGTAAACATTGTGATGATATATACTTTGTCTGCTGTTAAGTCCCAGATATTTTCATGGAATCATTTGGTATCCTATATAATTCCCTTCTCTGGAAAAATAATATTACTGAGGAATTTGATGTCTTTCAGTTGTTTGTTTAGCCCTTTCATTTCAATTTTCTTTGTCTAAAGGAATCTTAATTTTAAGTGGATGTGAGGAGACATGGTGGATTGGGCCACACCTGGCTATGCTCAGGATTTATTCAGAATTTAATACATCTCTTTAAAAGTTGGGTAGATAATATATACTTGAATTGTGGTGAAGGATTATTATTTAGTGATAGATATTGTATGAAAATTAAACTATATCAACATTTACACTCATAAACTAAAGTTACCCCAAAAATCCAAGAAATAAATGTGCAATCAAATAAGCTACATTAATTTTGAAATAAGTCATATGCTTATATTTCTCCTCTGATACTAAGGAAACACTGTTTCTTATAATAGTAAAGGTTGATTTATTTCTGTTTTCAAAGGATGGATTTGATGCTATTTTTTGCAGTGACAGAGAAATAACATACTTTATTAAAATAATACTGTGTAGCTCATGAGTTAATAATTCTCAATTTCCATGGGCCAAGAGGTAATACAACAGGTAGGGAGCTTGCCTTGCATAGGGCTTACCCTGCTTCAATCTTGGCATCAAATATGGTACCCTGAACCCTGGCAAGAGTGATCCATAAATAAAAAGACAGAAGTAAATCTTAAGTAAAAAATAAATCTTAATAATCATATATGGCCCCAAAACAAAAACAGGCAGACATTTTTAAAAAAGTTTTCTTTTTGTGAGGCTAGAAAAATAATATAGAGGGTAAGGCTCTTGTCTTATATATGACCAGCCCTAGACCAATTCCAGAGCTGCCTATGATTCTCACATACACCTGAACACAGTGATTTCTGAACATAGAGCTAGGAGTAATTCCAGTTGGGTGTGGCTGCAAAAAATAGTTTTTGCATTATGATCAGAATAGATTGGCCATGAATATTCATGGCCTTCATGTACTAGTTTGTCCCCAAGGCAAACCTTCAAGATGATGGTATTTTGGATTGAATCTCTTGATCCTATGAATAAAAATTCTATTGAAATATAAGTTCTCTGTGCCCCAATGAAGGAAGCAGTATCTAAAAGGAGAATTAACTCAAAAGAAAAATCATTAATTAATAATGGAAAGAGAAGCAGAAATCTGCCTCTGTAACAACATTTGCTCAGATTTCCTATAGGAAGTATGAGGAAGTGACTTGAATAGGTAAGTATAAAAATATTCATTTGCTGGGACTGCTAAATGTAAATAAAACTTCAAAATTAGTTGTTATATTTTTATATAAAATTTTAAGCACCTTGATTACAAGCATGATTGTAGTTGGGTTTCATTTATAAACAGAACACCCCCCCTTCACCAGTGCAACATTACCACCACCAATGCCCCCTCTTCCTTAAGAACAGAAGTGAGAAATCAAGGTGTTCATGCAATCATACTCTATTTGACAATGTCCAGCAAACACCTATCTGCTGCAGTTCTCTCTCCTCATTTCGTTGGGTTCCTTGACTTGTGGTATCATGAATGTATGCTTCACATGACAATCATACTGTAGGTGTCTTTCCAAATGTTTCCTTTCACAGGATACCCACTTAATTGGATTTATGATCCATCTCACTTATCATGTTCTGATCTTAACTCATTATATCAATCATAATTCAATTTACAAATAAGAGCACTGTCTAAAGTTCTGAGGGTTATTAGTACTTAAGCATATGGATTTTAGGGGACACTACACTGAAATGAGATGACTGACACCTTGATGGACTTAAAACAAGCCAGGATAGGAAGAAATAAAATCTAAATTGAACTCCTTTCCTCTTCCCTTCTTGAACCTGTGCAATTATTGATGATGAGTAAAAAGAAAATATTCAATGTCTAGTTGGTTTGTTTTTCACAAGAACTATTTCTTTCTGAAAGAAAAGAAATTATTGCCACCATCATTTTGCTCCTAAATCCCACACCAGTTTTGTGATTGGTCTATTTGCCTCTAGTTCATTCGGCCCTCTAGTTCAAAGGGCCATCTGTGGATTGTCAGCATCAATCTCTCCTGGGAGCTGGTTAGAAGTACAGAATTTCAGACTCTTCTTCAAACACATTGAGTCAAAATCTACAGCTTTAGTCAAATCTCAGCTGACTTTTGCATATTGCAAATAAGGATGCTCAGTTCTGATGTGCTGCCAAAATTAATTTTATAAAATGTAAACTCAATGACTGGAGCAATGGGACAGCAGGTAGGGCACCTGATCTGCATACGACTAACCTGGATTTGTTTCCCTAGTATTCTAGATGATCCCTTGACCCCTTCAGAAGTAATCCCTTAGTGAAAAGTCAGAAGTAAATCCTGAGCACAGCCAGATATACCACCCCTATGCAGATCTAATTATGTGCTTCAACTCCAAGTTCTGTCTCATCTGATCCCATAGACACCTATGGCAGCCATAGCACTCTGAGGAATTATTATATTCTTTGATTATTCTTTATGTGTTTCTATCTTCCAATTACAATTATATATTTTAAAAGTGTACAGTTATGTCTTCAAAAGCAAGTACAGAGACAGATATATCCGTGGTCAATGTCTGCCAATGTTGCCTTGGATTCCTAATAGTTATAGCTCATTGAGATGATATGCCCAGTGACAAGAGACACACACTGTCATTTATAAAAAGAGATAAAAGTAGTAAAACCCCAGAACTGTAGCACTAGAGGAAACCACTGGCAAAATTACAGGCCAAATATTTAATTATGGAAACAGAACATAACAGTGATGGTCACTTGGAGGTGTTCATGTTGACTAAACATAGACCATGCCAAATTGGTCTCATGCTCTGTATTAGTGAGATTACTACAGTTCAAATGTAGGGGACGATAAAGACATATATTTGCTAATCTCTTTGAATTCATCTGAAAACAAGGGAATTCTAAACTAAATAGTAATAGGATAGGTGCCACAACAACAGAGAGTTAATGTAACAATTGATATAAATTCAAGTTATTGAGAACAAGGAAGTTGAGAGAACTTGTGTGTAACCCTGATCTTAGTCAATATTTTCCATTTATAGTTGAAGGAACCAGGACAAATTACTTGAATGAATATGAAGGTAGAAGAATGCTAAGAAGCCTTTGCGGGGAAATGAGCTAAAACCAAGGTTGTGTCAATAGAGATACATGCTAAATCAGTCTTCCATATAATCTTTTAAATGAATTAATACAACTAAATGGTTGTATAAAAGACATGCTTAGGTTTTACTTGTTTTAAATAACTGAAAAAATATCCTTTTTATTCCAGTTCTTGGCATGGAGTTGCTTCAACTCATCATTTTATTAATTATAAGAATCTCAGGAGCATATTAAGTTCTATCTCTGAACCTAGCACCTGATATAAGAATTAGAAATTCCTTGGAATCTTCGGAAATGGATATATATATATTTTTTTTCCTAAGTATGTTATTTCTCCTGAGCCTTAGTTTCAAGAGAAAGAGTTATCACTAAAAAGACAAAACATGAGTAAACTTTGGAATGTTTATCTTCACTTCCCAACCTATTTCAGAGGAGATGAAGCCTCAGTAATAATCATTTATATCTCTAAAGATAGTGATGGGGGGGATTCTGAGTTATTGAATATAATTATGTTCCAGGTGAGGGGATCATTACACAGAGAACATAGATTTGGCACCCTTAGCTCACAACATGTCAAAAAAAATCTCTTGGGTCTGGAGTGATGACCCAAACAAGTAGTGTATTTGCCTGGCACCTGGCTGACCTGGGTTCTATTCCCAGCATCCCATTTGCTCCCTTGAGGCTGCAGGAGAAATTTCTGAGAGCAGATCAGGAAAAAGCCCTGTCTAGTGCAGGGTATGTTACAAAACAACAACAACATCAGCAACACATTTCTTGAGTTATGTGCCTTTATTGCAAGTCTTTATTGCAAGTCAGTTACATCATAAGATTTACTTAAAATATGTGAGCCACTCTAAAAAGTGAATCAAACCAAAGGAGATCAAGGGAAGCCTTAATTATAACCAGTGAATTAGAAACATTGGTAGCAATATGAAGATGCAATTGAGATATGATTTATCATTAATGTGAGTAAAATGGAGAACATAATGAAAATTCAGGTAGAAGAAATAGCAAAGACCATTTGAGTTTCAATATAACCTGGAAAAATTTTGTAATTTTCAAATTCATGCCATCTATGGGACTAAGAAATAGCTCAACTTGTAGAACAAAATACCTTGGATGTACCAGATGCTGAGTTTAGGCCCTAAATCTGATCCCCAGAATTACATGATCCTGTGAATACAAGTAAGAGGTTAACTCAACATAGTGCTTATTTTAATACTAATTAATCTGGTTTTAAAATTGATAGTTTCCGTAACTTGTAGTTACTATTATAAGTAAATAATAGCTAACTGCATAAATAAGTTTAACTATCTATCTAAATCCCATTTTATCGATTACTGTTATTACATAACTATGATTGGATTTTATTTTGCTTATCAATAAACTTGGGGATCCAAAGGAAATAGGAATCCCAATGAAAATAGAGTAACAGAGAGCCGGAGCAGTGGCACAAGCAGCAGGGCTTTTGCCTTGCACGTGCTAACCTAGGTGGACCGCGATTTGATTCCCCTGGCGTCCTATATGGTCCCCCAAGCCGGGAGCAATTTCTGAGCGCAGACCCAGAAGTAACCCTTTTGTAGAAGATTAAATTAGGGTGATAACAATATGAATCTCTGAGATAGAAAAAAGAAGAAAACCCTCAAACTTCAAAATACTACTTGCTGTGGGTTTCACATTTCAGTTTCCCCATGGAGTTTGGTGAGATTTTAAACTGCACTCCCTTTCCCACTTTACTTTTTTATTTTGTTGTTGTTTGAAGACGGGAAAAAAAAAAAAAGGAAGAGGTCTGGTTGTGTTGATTATCTGTTATTACTTCCACATAAGAACACGCTTTCATTTACTGAAATTAGATCCCCATTCAGTGTGTTGGCACACTCTGGGCTGCCTTCTCCAGAGGGCTAGGGGCCTGTTAGATGGCACACAGTTGGAGATCCGTGGTGTTGATTCCTGGCCAAGGCTGGCAGGCCTTTAAAATGGCATCTGGTGACCTTTTAGCTGCATCCCCTGGGTCTTCCATTTTGAGATTTGATGTTCTCAGCAGGGGTGCCATCAAATCAAACGTGAGATCTGGTGAGCTGAAGTTACATTGGAGGGGGGGATACTAAGATGCTTTGGTCCAAGGATGTTACTTGAAGCCCTTGGAATGGTTCTTTCTAACCCTGAGACTCTGAGCTCTACTACAGGAAGGCATTAAGCAGCTGGTTTACAGGAAAAGCCCAGTGTGAAGCAGGAAACAATAGAACAGTTTCTCTACTCATTTATCACCCAGCAATACAGTAATCCTCCCTAATTGCTGTAGTTCCTGGATGACACCAAACTCTTCATGGTATCCTTGAGAGCAGCAGCTGAGGTTGAAGTACATATGCAGAAGCTCTCTGTGCCATATTTCCAAAAGAGGAGTAATGGTGTTCCCCTCACCCCTTTTAAACAAGGTAATTTCTGTGTTCAGTATTGCAGGTAGATCACACACAAGACTAGAAGAAAGGAGTGGGAGTTTGTGAACAGCTGTTGATGAATTGTTTGTGCAAACAATGGTCACAGGCAGCTCTTTAGTACGAGAGTCATTCTCATGATGATTTTCAAATGCTATGCATCTTTCTTGAAGTAACAGCTTTTAATTTGAACAGATTTGACAGGTTATTTTTGGTTTTCCTGCTACTGTGATTGTTATAACAGGCAGACAGATAACATTACACATTTCCCAGGCAATTCTGTCTCAGGCTGCCCACAAAAGCTTTGGAAGGTGATTAATACAAAGATGACTTCTCTCCTTTGGCTACAATCAGAAACATTAACTCTACCCAAAGACCATGTTTGCTTTTCTGTAATCCCTAATTTGGTTGATGTCTGTTCCCCTTTATGCTCATCATACAATCCCAAACTTTCACAGGTCCTTTACTATCTGCTGGGTGTAAGATCAGCACAAATAAGTAGAAATGGATCGAAAAATTGATCTGAATACTGAAAAGAAACATAGGAGTGTTGGAAACATTGCACAAACTTTTCGAGTTTTAATGTTCTCTTCCTCACACTGGCACAAAACGATCACCCACCTATAGCAATGCATTGAAGATTAGCTAAATTCATATATTTAGATTATAGGGTGAATGAATTCATTTGCAGCCATTGCTAACCTTTGTTCTTTCTCTTTCTAATTTTAAATAGCTATGTTTCTCTGTAAATTTTACTTACCATTTAATTATATTCTGATTAAGTATGCTTTATATTATTTTTGTAATTTTATACTAATTTTAAACATTTTCTAAAAATGCATAGATATGTATACCCATTTACTATATAACTACATACACAGATATTACAAAAATGTGCATGTCATCAGTCTATCACTATTAATTTTCACAACATGAAAAACCCATGCATCAAAAATAGGTTCTAAAGAAATAGTCCCAATATATTCAGAATATGCTTGGAGTTTCCTTCTAAACTCCGAAAATATCATAGTAATTTGTAACATAGAAGGTTTATTCTAATTATTAATTATGTGTTTGAGGAATAATCAAGCAAAACTAATTTTTGGGGTCAGGAACCATATGCTATGTCTTCTTTCATTGCAAAAAAAATAAAATATGCATGCTGCTTGCAATATTTCTATCTTTCTCTATGGTCACTTAACTACATATTTATGACATAGTCCTAGTTCTGATGATCCTACTATGTTACTTATTTGCTTCTACATGACAATGATTAGGAAATCCTAAACTAGCATATACCAGTTCAGAATGAAGCATCAAATCTGGCCGTGCACCTATCTTACAGTTTTACCCAGCCAACTTTCCTTCTCTTATTGATATGTTCTCTCCCACACTTCATCATAAATATTTCAAAACTCTCTGATCTTACTTCCAATTTTCAATTTCAGGGTAATTTCCTTGGTGCCCAATAGGTAAGTCATACTGTATATATTAAAGAGAAAACTCAACCCGTCAGCAACTTGATTGATCTCTTGCTGCCATGTAAACAAACTGCTTCCATCCTCTATTATCAGCCTGGACTAGCTGATCTTGAATTTAATTTTTGTTTTAGTACTCTTAGGTGACTCTTTATTATCTCACCATCTCACTTTGTGAAGATTCACCTAATTTTATCAATGACACTTTCCCTAGTCTCTAGTTTACTTGAACATCCACCACTGTCATTTAAGTGACTCAAAGTTTACAAGTTGTTTTATGGTGCTAAGTGTGAGGTCATACTACAAAACTACAGGTAATTATTATACCTTTAGTATTTCATAACACAGATGAGAGGAAAAGAAGATAAATCAGAGACAGAGAACTCAGTCATGAATACTGAAATCAGAAGCAATCTACTCACTAGAGTAATCAAGGAGTGATAGTTGGGATAGGCAGCATGGTTGGGATAGGCAGCAGTGTCTATCACCTGGAATGGAAGCTTGCTTGATTTTGTTGTTTTGTTTTGGGGTAGTTCCCCAGTCTTAATTCTGACGTTGTGCAAAAATATCACTCCTGGAATTGTTCAGTGATCAAATGTGGTGTTGGGAATTGAACCAGGGGTTGGCCAGTGCAAAATTAGTACCTTTATTCTTTTCTTATTTATTTATTTATTTATTTATTTATTTATTTATTTATTTATTTTTTGTTTTTTGGGTCAGACCCAGCAGGCTCAGGGACTACTCCTGGCTCTATGCTCAGCAATCGCTCCTGGCAAGCTCAGGGGACCATATGGGATGCCGGGATTTGAACCACCGTCCTTCTGCATACAAGGCAAACACCTTACCTCCATGCCATCTCTCTAGCCCCAGTACCCTTATTCTTATACTATTTATATGGCCCCTAGGCTTGTTTTAGGAATACTAACACAACATTTCCCTGCTTAAGAGCAAAGAGGTATCAGTGATTGGATGGCATCATTGAACAATAAGGTGCTTATAAAAATAATGTTGACATGGATAACAAGTTTGGGAAAGTAATTAGCAGCAGAGTTACTTGTGTACAATATTAGTATGTATAAGAGAACACAGAGTTCTTCAATTCAGCCAGCAGAGGTTCAGTGGCATATTAGTTTTATGGCTTTAAAACATCTAAAATAAGGAGTAAAACTTTTGATTACAGTCAGCAAAAAAAAAGCTCACATTTTAAACATGTTTAAATTATTAGCATTTGTTTAAATTACAATATTTAAAATATAATATATGATATATAAATATATAACATATAACATGCATTACACATTAATATAATGTTAATATGTTACTGTTTAAATTGTTAGCATGTTTACACATAGTAATAATGTCCCATCAAAAAATCTGCCATGCAACCCAATTATCTGCATCTTCTTACATGTATACATTTTTCAAGAGGTCTATATATTTCTTGCTTATTTCCCTACACACTCGTTAGCATCTAATTTTATTACCTTATTAAAGCTCCATCTATCACAATCTTGACAAGTTCTTTTGGCTTATATCCATAGAAAAGTTTTTCACTTAAGAAAGGAACACTGTTCATTATGCCTTCATTTTATGACTAGAAAGATAGTACAGGGTTTATGATGCTAACTTTGCATATGGTTAAACTTTCCCAATCTTTGACACTCACTGTGTATCCCCAGAACTACCAGGTAGAACTAGTCCCTGAGCACTGCCAGATGTAGCCCCAAATGCCACTCCCAAATAAAAATGTATTATGATTATTTCATAACTCTGGAAAATCCTAAGTTTTGCCAAGAATTCAGAACTTCTCTTAGAAATTCTATCTAAATCTCTTATTTTCTCTTAAATATAATTGCTAAATAGAGCTCTTTGGCTTTCTTTTCTTCTTATGACTAAGTGTTGCAAGTCAGCCCCTGAGAGGTTGACTGATGGAGGGATGGAGGATGAGGTTTCTCCCCTTCAGCTCGAAGCACGCGTCTGCCACCCTGTCTAGTCTAAGGTTCTGAGGTGAAACGGCGGGTAAACAGCTTGCAGACAGTCAGGCTTGTGCAAATATTAGCTTTATTCGGTGGACAAGACTGAAGTTCAAAGCCTCAGCATCAGTTCCTGCCAAAAAGCCTCTCGCCTTCCACAGACCCTTGCTTTTCTCCCCCAGAATCAGGTACCACCCAATGGTGGAAGCAGAATCAGGTACTACCCTAGGGTGGGGGCAGAATGCCAGGTCACACCCTAGGGTAGGGCACAATCACCAATCAGGCTAGGGTCAGTAACATAATAATCCCCTAAAATATTTACATACACAACAACTAAGAGTTTATATATTACATAGAGACACATATGTATGTATATATACACATTAAATCATTGTCTATGGCTTATATTTACAAACAAAAATTCTAGATTGTTTATTATACAATAAAATAATCTGATATTCTTTTAATTGTATTCTTCAGAGTATGTACATTAATAATGGTATCTAGAAGATAGATAAGATCTTCTAGACAAAAGACATGAATATACTGGGTTTTTTTGGTCAATCTCCTGGAACAAGCCTAGCTGTCAGGCTCCCACCTCACTGTCTGTTCTAATATTAAACATTAACTAACTATTATAATACAAGACAAGTAATTTTATAAGTTGTTAATTTTTTTTGAATTGTTGAGTTTTATTATTTTATCTTTATTTAAGCATAATGATTCTGATTATAAAATATCTCAAAAAATTAATAATTTGATCAGACTTTGCTTATTATTTACTATCATATATTTCCTTCTAAACATGGCTTCTACTATGACACATAAGGATTATAATGTGTATATAATTTATATACATAATATGTGTATGAAATTTACATAGCTAAGAAAATGAAAACTTTATTTGCTGGTTTTGCTAGATACTTTATAATGTCATTAAAATTGATAATTATGCTTATGACTATATATTTATAATTACTATAGAATTAAATATTCAACAAGTTCACTAAAACCAAATATTTAGTTTTATAATTGTTCTTTTTTAAAGATTTTTTTTCTCTGAAATTTTTGCCTTTGCACATTCTTTATTGACTTTAGATTAAAGAGTATAAAATCCTACAGAACTATAATGATAGTACAGCGGGTAGGGTATTTGTCTTGCACATGGCTAACCCTGGTTCAATTCCTGGCAACCCATATGGTTCTTTGAGCCTGCCAGGAGTAATTCCCAAGTGCAGAGCTTGTAGTAATACCTGAAAAACACTGGTTGTGGCCCTACCCTCCCCCCACATTTTTAGACCACTTACTATATTAATCTTTTGTTAATGTGCCCATTATTATTTAGTTTATTATATTTAGAGAATATTTTTAGAATAACATATAATAATTATTTTGTCTCATGTTTCATTATAAAACAAATTTGAATAATTTAATTGATTTTTTAATTTTCTTTGATTCACTCATATTTTTGTTTTCCTTTCTCTAGATAAAACTTAAAATGCTCTAAGAGAAAAAGTTGCCTCATAGTAATTGAGGATAGATAAAGCAAAGCCAGAGTTGGCAAACTGCCATCACTTTCTTCCTTATCTAGCTGCAGAGCCTAAAAATACCTGTTAGACTAGTAAGATACATGATAACCTCTAGGGTTCATTTTTGAGACTGCCATTACTTTCTTTGAGGTTTCAGAACAGATGGAGGGATTATGTTTGTGAGTATGAGAGAGGGAAGAGAAGATGAAACCTGGGAAGATAATAACATGGCCTTTCTGTGGTAAATAATCCATAGATAAATAATCATCATTTTCTTCTTCACAACACCATGTGGAGTTACTTCTGTTCACACACCAGACTAACACCTTCTGTGTTTTATGCAGCCTTTTACAACGTGAGAGTAACAAGATGCAAAACTTTCTTCACAGTAAAGAGAATGTGAACTTGAAGGCAGAAGCTAAACCAGTGCTCCAGAACTCCATCCTTGGTAATACAATGCAAATGAACAGAGCCCCTCCAGCTCCTGAAAACCCTACTGATCACCAAAACAATAATGAACCAAAAAAGGAGAAAGAAAGCAAACACCTAGAGAGCAGTCAGAAGTCAGAGAACATCCAGAGACAGCCAACAGAATGGCATGGTAGAAGATTTCTAAATGACAGAGTGAGTGACAAATGCCAGAACCTTTCTTGGCACTTTACGAGGAATATCCAGGTTTAAGAAGGAATCATATATTCACAAAAACATACTTTTTTCCACTTTGTACCTAGTAACATGGATGTATAAATTAGGATCAGTTTATTTCCAATATGAAACAAGTTTGCGTGTATAATTCATTTTGATTAACCAGCAATGGCCTTAGTCACCCTACTCTATGGCTAATTCTGTGGCTAATTTTGTAGATAAATGCTGTGATAGAGGTTTATTGTGTGTTGGAAAGGGGAATGTTATATACTTTAATATAACTTGAAGACATATATATATATATATAATTTGCTTTCAAGTTTAAAAGTAACCATGTATAGATATCAAATATTGTGAACCCAAAACTGTGTTGATAGAGATCCGTATCATTGTATTCTGTTGAGAATTAACCAAATACTTTACAACAGACTAACTGGATAATGATGAATATAAATGACATGTAATTTGTAATTAAAACGCAAAAAATAGCAGCAATTGAAAACTGGAACCAAATCAAAATTAAACTAATGTTTCATTGATAACAAAGTACATTTCCAAAAATTGCTGAAATTGCAATTAAGCAGATACATAGAGTGGGAGTTTTGCAAATGCTGCCAAGCATCAAGTGACAGCCAGATATTTTAGTAGAATACTGAATTAGTATTCAGTAAATTCTAACATAATTATTTTTGGTTTATAATTTTAATAACCCTTTCTAAATCAAATATTAGCTAGTCATGAGAAAACAAAAGTCTTATGGATCTGGTCTCTTTAAGCTCATAAGAATTTTGAAATATTGTCATTTGCAGTGGTTAACAGCTCACCAATGGTCTTCAGACCCCATGCAAACAAGGATTCATTAAACATGAATTCAGAAATGAATGTGACTTGACAAAAAAAATTAGTGACAAATGTTGTTCTGGCACTCACGATTCCTAATTTCTAATTAATGCTTTCTTTTGGTTTACTCATTTTGAATCCTTGAATTCAGGACTGGTAAGAGCAAGAAATAATGCATCTGCAGAGGATACATTATTCTGCCAGCAAAATAATCTGTTATGAACTTCTGAAGATCTCTTAGGTTTTACCCAGTTTTGACACTGACTTTGATAGATTTGTTGTTGCTGCTCTTAAATATGGCCTTAGGAATAGAATCATAGTTAAAATATTTTATTATTGATAAAGTGATTTCAGCGATTTTTATTATTTTCCCTTTAGAGAAAACCCTATGATGGATTTTTTAAATTAAATTTTTATCTTTATTTCTAATTTATAAAATTATATTACTTTGAATCATGTAGAAATTTGGGAAATAGAATAATATAGATAAGAAGAAAATACCAAAAATTAGTAATATGTTTGTCTTTCTTCCTCAATGCATAGTTATTAAATGAAAATCATTATGTATATACTAACTCTCATTCAGATTTATCCTTTCAATATTGTCCTCCTGGATTCATGATTCACAAAATACATTTAACACAAGTAGTATATAATGTGCCATAAGTTATTCCTCTCTCTTTCTCTTTATATATATGAAGTTATATATTAAGTTTATATGTTCTATTTATATGTGTTATACTTATAAATATAAACTAACTTATTGCCTTCAAACACCCAATGAAGTAAGAACTCCTCTTATCTGAAGTTCATAGATGAAGGAATTGAAGAGATCAAGTACTGAGAAGTGAAACATATGTGCAGAATATATTCTACAAATTGCATGCATTCCATTTAGAGATAATGTGACTAATTTAAAAATAGCTTAGGTTCAAGACTTCTCTTGTCTGTGCTCTAATGAGTGGATATTTGTTTTATGGCACTACCTACCATATAAAACTGCCCATTCTTTTATAGACTAAATTGGCATATCATGTTTTGAAAATACTCTTCTTGAATCTTTATAATTTGGAGTCTTGGCTAACTTCATAAAATGTATTTGTACCTTCTTTTCTAGAAATCAATGAGGTTTTCTGTAGGAGGCTCAGAACAGCTAATACCCAACAACCATACTACCATCACACATCTACACACAAACTCTAGTGGGAGGTGTGTGGACTAATTGGTTCTGGCTGCCAAGTGTATAGTATTGGCCTGCCAGATGGTAGCAGCAGTTGCCTAGCATTCAGAACCTCATTACCACCTTGACTATGTGGTAAATGGAAACCTGCTGTAGTTGCAGAGGCAAAAGAATCAGAGTTTATTCTAGAGCTTTATTCTTCACAGATAGAGGGAAATAAGCTTTTCTGCCTAAGAAGTAGAAGGCAATCTGGGACCACTGAATGTGTTCCAAAAAAGAAAAGACTGATGAAGACTGAATACTATCCTGGGTAGGAATGGGCAAGTGGGACCTTCTCTCTAGATCGGCTATCATTTGAAGAATATCATTTGTAGGTGATAAGTTCAGTTGTAAAAGTTAAGGAACTGTATTCACTCATGTGGATAATAATAAAGGGTAAAATGTTTAGAAGCCCACAAGTATAAGTCTTTATTTTACAACTGATGAATGAGAGGTCCAGAGAGCTTAAATAATTAGCAGGGAGCTTAAATAATGAGTTAAATATCTCAGAAATAAAGAGCCTATTCTCACCACCATCCGAAGAATATTTTGTCTCCAAATTTCATGCCTTGCTATTTAAAAATATGTATGTTTTGTTTTTCTGAAACATTAGCTCTGCCGTCTCTCAGAAAATTAAAAAGAATATGTGATTAGCAGCCAACTCAGTAGCATACTTTCAAAAATAAAAAATGAGTTTTCTTTTTGGCATCTGGCAGCATGAAAATCAAAGTGTTAGTGCTTTAATTTTAATAATTATCACAGTAGATTTAGTAGAGTTTTCTTTTCAAAGGTCTCTTGTGTGTTTTATTTTGTTTATTCCCCATAATAATTCCCAAAGTTAGGTATAGGCACATTATGACATCCTCATTTGATGAATGAGTTGACAGATGTCAAAGACATTTATTTATATTTAGCTGTGTTTTAGCAGTTCAATATATTCAATTCAATATATTCAAAGCAGAATCTTTGATTCCTTTTTTTGTGTCCATGGCCTGTGGCTTAGAGGTCATTGGCTTACAGACTTACTACAACTTTCCTACTAGCACCAGCAAAAAAAAAAAAAAAACCAGCTGCATTTTCCTCTTTCATCTCTTTACTATATCTCCACTGATTTTGAGTATATGTTGTGATATTAATCAATGAAGGTAAACAAAGACAATGATAGCATTATAATTATAAAATAATATGATAAAATTATTTATTTTTTCAAATATGTAAAAACTCCAATGAAAATCATAGTAAAATACATTTGAAAAGACTTTTATTAAATGTTTTTTGAAGAACATTGTTTATTCAAATTTAGTTGTAAAAACACCATGCTGAATTTCCAACTACTTCTCATGTATTTTACTCTGGCAGTACCATCTTCAGAAACCATGATGTAATATCAAATTGAAGCTGCATCATTTTCAGAACGTCATTCTTTTAATATTTTCTTAGTTTTATCAGAAATCATTTGCCTGCACATTGCATATATTGACTTATATGTAATTTGATCTTGTGTGGAGTTGTCGTTATCTACCAGTATAGGACAATTATTTACCCACAAAAAAAATTTCTTTTATACTTTTACATAAAAAACAATAAAAAAAACTAGTGAAAAATTGTTAAAATTTTGAAAAGGGGCTTCAAAGATAGGTAAGATACTTGACCTGAATCAACCCCTGCCACTACATATTGTCCCCTGATAACTAACAGAAGTGATCCCTGAGCACAGATCCAAGGATAAACAATGTGGGGCCAGAGCAATAGCACAGTGGTAAGGCATTTGCCTTGCATGTGGCAGATCTGAGATGGACCTGGGTTCAATCCCCGGCATTCCACATGGTCCCCCGAATTTGCCTAGAGTGACTTCTGAGAACAGAGCCAGGAGTAACCTCTGAGTGCTGCTGGGTATAACCCTAATTAAAAACAAAACAAAACAAAAAACAAGAATAGACAATGAGCGAAGCTGTGTTTGGCTCAAAAACTACTTATAATCCTAAAAGACGTTGGAAACTTTAGGTCATAATAATAATAGAAATTCATGGCTTAAAACTATATATGCATACTTTTTAAAAGGTAAATTGGAAAAGAAGGCAACATTCACAAGGCAATTGATGAGAAACTAAATTTAAGAGGTACAATGCCTAGGTATAAACGTGATGGGAACAACATAAATTAGTATTCTGTTCTTTCACTGTAAAAGATATCAATTTATTAAATTTTCCATTGTCTTGTTGCAAAAATATAAAAGTATACCTTAAAACTTATAGATCCTTGTAATTAACCACGTGGATTTAAAATAATATTGAGAAATAACCAAAATGGAAGAACTTATATTATTTCATGTAAAAGCTTACTCTAAATGTAAGTTAATGAAGATAATATAGTACCTGGCATACACAAGAAAAGCATGGGCAATTCTAATGATCTACAGCCCTATCCCCACAACAAAGGATCTTCAACATGTAAATCTATATTTAAGTGAATAAAGCTATCAGAAAAAGGGGGCCAAATAAGATCTAAGGACTTAAAATATGGCAGAGATATAAACCAAGTACATGTCTGGTTTGTAGTTGCTTCCTGTTTTGATCAACCCAACAACAAAAAAATAAGGTTCTCAAATTAATGGAGAGTTTTGAGTATGGCATGGATATTTATGATATTAAAGAATTGCTATTCATAGCAAGTGATTTTTAATTACTATGAGGTTATAGTGGTTATATTATGAAAGAGTATTTTACTTAAAGAAGAGCTTATTAAAAGAAAACTTTCTAAGGAACAACTTCCAGAAGTTCTCAAATACTGACTCTGAGGTTGGTCTCCAGAATTCTCATTTCTAACAAGTTCTATAGGTCCCTTAAAAATGAACCACATTCAAAAATCTCCACTTTATAGACACATGCTGAAATAATGTGCATTGAATAAAACACTGTGTAAGGTATACCTCATAGCTCACAGGTGATACGAGAACTAGTAAGTCATATTTTAGATAACTGCGGCTGGATGATAATTATTTGGAATTTATTTTATCTTTATTATTGTTTATGTCTGTATTTAAAGTTTTCCATAATTAAAAGCCAGTGTTTAAAAATATATATTTTTAGAAATGTAAATAAAATAGTCTAATTATTAATTCTGATATTTATTTGTATAAACAACACATGAAATCTGGCAGTTACATTTATTAGTATTTTTAATTCTACAATACTATTAGGCTTTTACATATATATTTCTTTTCAGCTATTTGAATCAACATTAGTAATATTTTTTATTTTAGTGAATCAAATAGATTTTACTTAAAGAACTTTACTTAGAGATGTGTGAAAGAGTGAAAAAAATACATGTTCAATAGAGGACAGGGAAGTTTCTAAAATATAAAAAGCTACTATTTCCTTTCAACCCACCTAAAGGTTTTGATAGTTGGTCTAGAGGTTGAAGAATTTTTTTCAAATCTGTATTTGATGCTGTCTCTGTAAATTTTGTCTCCAGTAACAGCTCTGAATCAAATAATACTAAGTTAACATGTTCACTACTAAATTAACTTGTTCAATGTCTTGGAAGGAAGTATTCCTGACTTCTTCATTATAATTACTTTAAATAATTGCATTATAATTATTTTGATAAGAACTATTTGTTTAGCCCATCTAGCACCTGCAAATTCCAATATCTCAAGCAGAGTTACTGAATGTGTATCAACTTTTTGTGCTTCATTTGCAGCAATTCTTTTAAGTAAATATTACAACACTAGCATTACTTTTAAATTACCTCAGACTGCTGTCTCTTCCATCAGCAGTATTCATTCAAATCATATTATATACTGACAGCTACTCTCACAATACTTTTTTTTCTTTTTTTTATTTAAACAACTTTATTACATACATGATTGTGTTTTGGTTGCAGTCATGTAAAGAACACCACCCATCACCAGTGCAACATTCCCATCACCAATGTCCCAAATCTCCCTCCTCCTCACCCAACCCCTGCCTGTACTCTAGAAAGGCTTTCTATTTTCCTCGTACATTCTCATTATAAGGATAGTTCAAAACGTAGTTATTTCTCTAACTAAATTCATCCCTGTTTGTGGTGAGCTTCATGAGGTGAGCTGTAACTTCCAACTCTTTTCTCTTTTGTGTCTGAAAGTTATTATTGCAAGAATGTCTTTCATTTTTCCTAAAACCCATAAATGAGTGAGACGATTCTGCATCTTTCTCTCTCGCTCTGATTTATTTCACTCAGCATAATAGATTCCATGTACATCCATGTATAGAAAAAATTCATGACTTCATCTCTTCGGATGGCTGCATAATATTCCATTGTGTATATGTACCACAGTTTCTTTAGCCATTCATCTTTTGAAGGGTATTTTGGCTGTTTCCAGAGTCTTGCTATGGTAAATAGTGCTGCAATGAATATAGATGTAAGGAACGGATTTTTGTATTTTTTTTTTGTTTTCCTAGGGTATATTCATAGGAGTGGTATAGCTGGGTCATATAGGAGCTCGATTTCCAGTTTTTGGATGAATTTCCATATTGCTTTCCATAGAGGTTGAACTAGACGGCATTCCCACCAGCAGTGGATAGAGTTCCTTTCTCTCCACATCCCAACCAACACTGCTTGTTCTCATTCTATGTGATGTGTGCCAATCTCTGGGGTGTGAGGTGGTACCTCATAGTTGTTTTTATTTGCATCTCCCTGATTATTAGTGATGTGGAGCATTTTTTCTTGTGTCTTTTGGCCATTTGTATTTCTTCTTTGTCAAAGTGTCTGTCCATTTCTTCTCCCATTAAAAATGGATTAAATGGTTTTTTTTTGTAAAGTTCTGTCAGTGCTTTGTATATTTTGGAGATTAGCACCTTATCTGATGAGTATTGTGTGAATAGCTTTGCCCACTCTGGGGGGCTCTTGTATCTTAGGCGCTATTTCTTTTGAGGTGCAGAAGCTTCTCAGTTTAATATATTCCCATCTGTTAATTTCTTCTTTCACTTGCTTGGAGAGTGCAGTTTCCTCCTAGAAGATGCCTTTAGTCTCAATGTCCTGGAGTGTTTTGCCTACGTGTTGTTCTATATATCATATGGTTTCAGGTCTGATATTGAGGTCTTTCATCCATTTGGATTTTATCTTCATACATGATGTTACCTGGGGGTCTAAGTTCAATTTTTTGCAAGTGGCTAGCCAGGAGTGCCAACACCACTTGTTGAAGAGGCTTTTTTGCTACATTTAGGATTTCTTGCTTCTTTTTCAAAAATTGGGTGATTGTATGTCTGGGGAACATTCTCTGAGTATTCAAGCCTATTCCACTGATCCGAGGACCTATCTTTATTCCAATACCATGCTGTTTTGATAACTAATGCTTTGTAGTACAGTTTAAAGTTGAGGAAAGTAATTCCTCTCATATTCTTTTCCCAATAATTGCTTTAGCTATTCGAGGGTGTTTATTGTTCTAAATGAATTTCAAAAGTGCCTGATCCACTTCTTTGAAGAATGTCATGGGTATCTTTAGAGGGATCACATTAAATCTGTACAATGCTTTGGAAAGTATTGCCATTTTAATGATGTTAATCCTGCCAATCCATGAGCAGGGTATGTGCTTCCATTTCCGCATGTCCTCTCTTATTTCTTGGAGCAGAGTTTTATAGTTTTCTTTGTATAGGTCCTTCACATTTTTAGTCAAGTTGATTCCAAGATATTTGAGTTTGTGTGGCACTATTGTGAATGGAGTTGTTTTCTTAATGTCCATTTCATCCTTATTACTATTGGTGTATAGAAAGGCCATTGATTTTTGTGTATTAATTTTGTAGCCTGCCACCTTGCTAGATGAGACTATTGTTTCTAGAAGCTTTTTCGTAGAGACTTTAGGGTTTTCTAGGTAGAATATCATGTCATCTGCAAACAGCGAGAGCTTGACTTCTTCCTTTCCTATCAGGATTCCCTTGATATCTTTTTCTTGCCTAATTGCTATAACAAGTACATCCAGTGCTATGTTGAATAGGAGTGGTGAGAGAGGACAGCCTTGTCTTGGGCCATAATTTAGAGGAAATGATTTCAGTTTTTCTCCATTGAGGACAATATCCTTGGGTTATTAACTAGCAAGTTGAGAGAGGGCAGCAAAGGCAATTGTTAGCTTTGTCAAGAATGAAACAGAACAGGGATGGTTTGAATCCTGGCATCCCATAATATCCCAGTGCCTGCCAGGGGCAATTTCTGAGCTCAGAGCTAGGAGTAACCCCTGAGCGCTGACGGGTGTGAACCCCAGAAGAACAAAGATACAAAAAATAGAATGAAACAGAAGATATTAAAAAGTCCAGAACAATGTTAATGAGCAAATCTCAAGAGCAATGTTATTAAATGTTACAATGGAATAAATGATAGAACAAGTTTTGGAAAGAGCAAAAGATAAGGCAGAGAGGAAGGCCAGAGATATATAACTCTTTTGGTGGCTGGCGAGGTGGTGCTAGAGATAAGGTGCCTGCCTTGCAAGCACTAGCCAAGGAAAAACCACGGTTCGTCCCCAGAATCCCATATGGTCCCCCCAAGCCAGGGGCAATTTCTGAGCGCTTAGCCAGGAGTATCCCCTGAGCATCAAACGGATGTGGCCGAAAAAAAAAACCCTCTTTTTTTTTATAAAAATATATTCTACCTAATTATCTTTTCACAAGCACATTTCACAAATAATAGAGTATCTGTTACTATATTTGTATAGCTTATGTTTATTATATGATGTCCAAGGTGGTGTTGAGTCAGGCTTTCTTTTTTTTTAATATATTTTTTAATTTATTTAAACACCTTAATAACATACATGATTGTGTTTGGGTTTCAGTCATGTAAAGAACACCACCCATCACCAGTGCAACATTCCCATCACCAATGTCCCAAGTCTCCCTTCGCCCCACCCGACCCCCGCCTGTACTCTAGACAGGCTCTCCATTTTCCTCATACATTCTCATTATTAGGACAGTTCAAAATGTAGTTATTTGCCTAACTAAACTCATCACTCTTTGTGGTGAGCTTCCTGAGGTGAGCTGGAACTTCCAGCTCTTTTCTCTTTTGTGTCTGAAAATTATTATTACAAGGGTGTCTTTCATTTTTCTTAAAACCCATAGATGAGTGAGACCATTCTGCGTTTCTCTCTCTCTCTCTGACTTATTTCACTCAGCATAATAGATTCCGTGTACATCCATGTATAGGAAAATTTCATGACTTCATCTCTCCTGACAGCTGCATAATATTCCATTGTGTATATGTACCACAGTTTCTTTAGCCATTCGTCTGTTGAAGGGCATCTTGGTTCTTTCCAGAGTCTTGCTATGATAAATAGTGCTGCAATGAATATAGGTGTAAGGAAGGGGTTTTTGTATTGTATTTTTGTGTTCCTAGGGTATATTCCTAGGAGTGGTATAGCTGGATCATATGGGAGCTCGATTTCCAGTTTTTGGAGGAATCTCCATATCGCTTTCCATAAAGGTTGAACTAGACGGCATTCCCACCAGCATTGGATAAGAGTTCCTTTCTCTCCACATCCCCACCAACACTGTTGATTCTCAATCTTTGTGATGTGTGCCATTCTCTGGGGTGTGAGGTGGTATCTCATCGTTGTTTTGATTTGCATCTCCCTGATGATTAGTGATGTGGAACATTTTTTCATGTGTCTTTTGGCCATGTGTATTTCTTCTTTGTCAAAGTGTCTGTTCATTTCTTCTCCCCATTTTTTGATGGGGTTAGATGTTTTTTCTTGTAAAGTTATGTCAATGCCTTGTATATTTTGGAGATTAGCCCCTTATCTGATGGGTATTGGGTGAATAGTTTCTCCCAGTCAGTGGGTAGCTCTTGTATCCTGGGCACTATTTCCTTTGAGGTGCAGAAGCTTCTCAGCTTAATATATTCCCATCTGTTAATCTCTGCTTTCACTTGCTTGGAGAGTGCAGTTTCCTCCTTGAAGATGCCTGTAATGTCCTGGAGTGTTTTGCCTATGTGCTGTTCTATATATCTTATGGTTTTGGGGCTGATATCGAGGTCTTTAATCCATTTGGATTTTACCTTCGTACATGATGTTAGCTGGGGGTCTAAGTTCAATTTTTTGCAAGTGGCTATCCAATTGTGCGAACACCACTTGTTGAAGAGGCTTTCCCTTCTCCATTTAGGATTTCCTGCTCCTTTATCAAAAATTAGGTGGTTGTATGTCTGGGGAACATTCTCTGAGTATTCAAGCCTATTCCACTGATCTGAGGACCTATCCTTATTCCAATACCATGCTGTTTTGATAACTGTTGCTTTGTAGTACAGTTTAAAGTTGGGGAAAGTAATTCCTCCCATATTCTTTTTCCCAATGATTGCTTTAGTTATTCAAGGGTGTTTATTGTTCCAAATGAATTTCAAAAGTGTCTGATCCACTTCTTTGAAGAATGTCATGGGTATCTTTAGAGGGATGGCATTAAATCTGTATAATGCCTTGGGGAGTATTGCCATTTTGATGATGTTAATCCTGCCAATCCATGAGCAGGGTATGCGTTTCCATTTCCGTGTGTCCTCTCTTATTTCTTGGAGCAGAGTTTTATAGTTTTCTTTGTATAGGTCCTTCACATATTTAGTCAAGTTGATTCCAAGATATTTGAGTTTGTGTGGCACTATTGTGAATGGGGTTGTTTTCTTAATGTCCATTTCATCCTTATTACTATTGATGTATAGAAAGGCCATTGATTTTTGTGTGTTAATTTTGTAGCCTGCCACCTTGATATATGAGTCTATTGTTTCTAGAAGCTTTTTGATAGAGTCTTTAGGGTTTTCTAAGTAGAGTATCATGTCATCTGCAAACAGTGAGAGCTTGATTTCTTCCTTTCCTATCTGGATTCCCTTGATATCCTTTTCTTGCCTAATCGCTATAGCAAGTACTTCCAGTGCTATGTTGAATAGGAGTGGTGAGAGAGGACAGCCTTGTCTTGTGCCAGAATTTAGAGGGAAGGCTTTCAGTTTTTCTCCATTGAGGATAATATTTGCCACTGGCTTGTGGTAGATAGCCTTCACTATATTGAGAAAGGTTCCCTCCATTCCCATCTTGCTGAGAGTTTTGATCAAGAATGGGTGTTGGACCTTATCAAATGCTTTCTCTGCATCTATTGATATGATCATGTGGTTTTTATTTTTCTTGTTATTGATGTTGTGTATTATGTTGATAGATTTACAGATGTTAAACCAGCCTTGCATTCCTGGGATGAAACCTACTTGATCGTAGTGGATGATCTTTTTAACGAGGCATTGAATCCTATTTGCCAGGATTTTGTTGAGGATCTTTGCATCTGCATTCATCAGTGATATTGGTCTGTAATTTTCTTTTTTGGTAGCGTCTCTGTCTGGTTTAGGTATCAAGGTGATGTTGGCTTCATAAAAGCTATTTGGAAGTGTTTCTGTTTGTTCAATTTCATGAAAGAGTCTTGCCAAGATTGGCAGTAGTTCCTCTTGGAAAGTTTGATAGAATTCATTAGTGAATCCATCTGGACCTTGGCTTTTGTTTTTCGGCAGACATTTGATTACTGTTTTAATTTCATCAATGGTGATGGGGGTGTTTAGATATGTTACATCCTCTTCCTTCAACAGTGGAAGATTATAAGAGTCCAAGAAATTATCCATTTCTTCCAGGTTCTCATTTTTAGTGGCGTAGAGTTTTTCAAAGTAGTTTCTGATTACCCTTTGAATCTCTGTCGTATCAGTAGTGATCTCTCCTTTTTCATTCCTGATACGAGTTATCAAGTTTCTCTCTCTCTATCTTTCTTTGTTAGGTTTGCCAGTGGTCTATCAATCTTGTTTATTTTTTCAAAGAACCAACTTCTGCTTTTGTTGATCTTTCAGATTGTTTTTTGAGTTTCCACTTCGTTGATTTCTGCTCTCAGCTTTGTTATTTCCTTCTGTCTTCCTATTCTTGGGTCCTTTTGTTGAGCATTTTCTTGTTCTATTAGCTGTGTCATTAAGCTACTCAAGTAAGCTCCTTCTTCCTTCCTGATGTGTGCTTGCAAAGCTATAAATTTTCCTCTCAGTACTGCTTTTGCTGTGTCCCATAAGTTCTGATAGTTTGTGTCTTTATTGTCATTTGTTTCCAGGAACCTTTTGATTTCCTCCTTGATTTCATCTCTGACCCACTGGTTATTGAGCATGAGGCTGTTTAACTTCCAGGTGTTAAAGTGTTTCTTCTGAGTCCCTTTGGAGTTCACAAATAATTTCAGAGCCTTGTGGTCAGCGAAGGTAGTCTGCAAAATTTCTATCCTCTTGATCTTATGGAGGTATGTTTTATGTGCCAGCATGTAGTCTATCCTGGAGAATGTCCCATGTACATTGGAGAAGAATGTGTATCCAGGTTTCTGGGGATGGAGTGTCCTATATATATCCACTAGGCCTCTTTCTTCCATTTCTCTCCTCAGGTCTAGTATATTCTTGTTGGGTTTCAGTCTGGTTGACCTATCCAGTGTTGACAAAGCCGTGTTAAGGTCCCCCACAATTATTGTGTTGTTGTTGATATTATTTTTCAGATTTGTCAACAGTTGTATTAAATATTTCGCTGGCCCCTCATTCGGTGCATATATGTTTAGGAGAGTGAATTCTTCCTGCTCTACGTACCCCTTGATTAATATAAAATGTCCATCTTTGTCCCTTACAACCTTCCTGAGTATAAAGTTTGCATTATCTGATATTAGTATGGCCACTCCAGCTTTTTTATGGGTGTTGTTTGCTTGGATAATTTTTCTCCAGCCTTTTATTTTGAGTCTATGTTTGTTCTGACTATTCAGGTGCGTTTCTTGTAGGCAGCAGAAGGTTGGATTGAGTTTTTTGATCCATTTAGCCACTCTGTGTCTCTTAACTGGTGCATTTAGTCCATTGACGTTGAGAGAAAGAATTGTCCTGGGATTTATCGCCATCTTTATTTCAAAATTTGGTGTGTCTTTTGGGTAGTCTTGTCTTAGATTAGGTCTTTCAGTTTTTCTCTTAAGACTGGTTTTGTGTCTGTGATGTTTCTGAGCTGTTTTTTGTCCGTGAAGCCATGTATTCTTCTGTCAAAACGGAAAAGTGAGTTTTGCTGGGTATAGTATTCTGGGTGAAGCATTCATTTCATTCAGTCTTGTCACAATATCCCACCAGTGCTTTCTGGCATTGAGTGTTTCTTGTGACAGGTCTGCTGTAAATCTCAGGGAAGCTTGCTTGAACGTGATTTCCCCTTTCGATCTTGCTGTTTTCAGAATTCTGTCTGTATCTGTGGGATTTGTCATTGTGACTAGGATGTGTCTTGGGGTGGTTTTTCTGGGGTCTCTTTTGGTTGGTACTCTTCGGGCATGCAGGATTTGATCACATATATTCTTTAGCTCTGGAAGTTTCTCTTTAATGATGTTCTTGACCGTTGATTCTTCCTGGAAATTTTCTTCCTGGGTCTCTGGGACTCCAATGATTCTTAAGTTGTTTCTGTTGATCTTATCATAGACTTCTATTTTCATCTGTTCCCATTCTTTGACTAATTTTTCCATTGTCTGCTCATTGTCTTTAAGTTTTTTGTCCAATCTCTCCTGCTGTATGGAATTGTTATGTATCTCATCTTCCATAGCACCAAGTCTATTCTCAGCTTCTGATACCCTGTCCCAGAGCTTATCCATTTTGTCATTCACTTCGTTTACTGACTTTTTCAGTCCTGTTAGTTGACATGTTATTTCAGTTTGGAGTTTTGTGATTTCTGTCTTCATATTTTCTTGGTTCTTATTAGTGTTCTGTTCAACTCGATCCATGGTTTCTTGGAGTCCGTTGAGCATCTTCCATATTGCTAGTCTAAAGTCCTTATCTGAGAGGTTGATTAGTTGGTTGGTCATTATCTGGTCCTCAGAATTGTCATCTTCATTCTCTATGTCTGAGGCTGGCCTGCGTTGTTTCCCCATTGTCACACTTGTATTGTGGGTTTTTCTACGTGTTGTGGTGGTATTCATTGTCTATATGATGCAGGCAGCACACTCCTCTGGCTCCTCCCTTTCTGGATGGGCTGACTTGCCTCTAAGGGAGGGGAGTCCTCCGTGGATGAAGCCTCACACTGGGTCAAATCTTAGGCCCGAGCATGCAACAGAGAAGACAGTCCGGAGAGAAATGTTTGCTTCTGTGATATAGAGCCGTTCTTAGTGTGATTTTTCCTTCTTGTTGCAATGGAGTTCTTTCCTTAGAAAGAGTGCACGGCCGCGTAGCAAAGCGGAGCTTAGCCAGTTTTCATGCTCTGTAATCCCTCCCTGAAAATGGCATCTGGGCGAGCGAGGTTTCTGGAGCCTCTTTTTGCCCCACTCGCAAGAGTTTCACGCAAGAGGACAGTAGACAAACATAGACAGGTCACACTCACAGTTTTTCACAGTTGGGCCCCACTGGGCCGGTGTACTTTCGCGGATTTTCCCGCCTGGTGTCACACACAGGGAGCCGGCTTTTGCAAAGCTTAGCCGGTTTTCATGCTCTGTAGTCCCTCCCTCTCAGGCTTTCTTTTTTAGGGACTGAATAACTTCATTACTGTGTGGACTAAAGTAAAATAACTTTAAAAACAATTCATATCTGTTTTAATAATTGGTGTACTTATTAATATTTTTCTTGTCTTCTTTTACTTTTCCTTGTTCTGTGCCTTACTACCATATATCTTTGTTTTTTTAAGATTCCCAACCAAGTCAATGTCCATTGTAGATCTGTACCAAGCGGAGACCAAAGTCTGTCCTATATTCATGCTTTCCCTAGGAAAAATCTAAGAGACTTGTCCTTGGAACAGATGGTGAGAGATGGCCCTGTCCAACCTGAGGTATGTAATTGACTTTTATTGTAGAATGAGAGTGTCTCTTCTTTGATCATATAATGTGCTATGTAGCTGCTTACTAAGATAACCTGAAAAGGGTCCTGTTAACCCCTGACTTCATATGCCCAATTAGTCTCTCAATAATCTTCTCCATGGAGAACAAAGACAAAAATTAAATATCACAATTTAACTCAACTTCTATCTTCCACCCTCTTCTACATCAAGAACGTTTAATGATAATGACTACTTTAATCCTAGGTAACTCAAATGTGATCACTGTCTTTGCCTCAGAACAGATCCAAAAGATCCAATGACTCTCAGATTTATTACTCCAAATTCCCATATAACATAAAATAACCATATTCTTAAAACGGAAGATGAAACCTCTTAAAAGGTAGTTTAACACTGGGGCCAGAGCGGTGATGCAAGCTGTAGGGCATTTGCCTTGCATGTGGCTAACCTAGGATGGACCGAGGTTTGATTCCCTGGAGTCCCATATGGTCCAACAAGCCAGGAACGATTTCTGAGCACATATCCAGGAGTAACTCCTGAACATCACCAGGTGTGGCCCAATAGAAGAAAACAAAAACAAACAAACAAAAAAGTCTAACAGAAAGTGTACTCTAAAATGAGTTTTCTTTCTCCTTCAAAAAGCATTTCTGACTGATAGTAAACTAATGAATGATTATTTTTTAGATTGAACATTACCCTCATATGTTGTTGCTTTGTCCTCTTCTAGGCTATTCTAGAAGCCTCACAACACAATTATGTCTTTGTATTGATTTCTGCCACATTTTTAGTCCAATTTTTGTGTGTTTCTCAATTCTTCTGACAGGATGCTGTCCAGAGGACAAGTGGAACAACAAGAGAAGATACATTTCTTCTTGCCTTGGTCCAAAGGGAAATCAAGGCACGTCCTTTAAGTTCCAGCTTATTAGAAAAGCTTCAAAAGGAACTGAAGATCCTGGATCCTGTCTCTACAGGGTTTCTTCTCCAATCTCAGCTAAGCCGCCTCTTCTTGAGGCTTGATGTTCCTCTACATTTACCAACAATCAAGATCCTTTGCCAGAGATTTTCTAAGCAGGACTCTCCTGAAATGGTATGTCCAACATATCATTTAAATTCTATATTCATTTTGGGCCGGGTGGTGGCGCAAGAGGTAAGGTGCCTGCCTTGCCTGCGCTAGCCTAGGATGGACCGCGGTTCGATCCCCTGGCATCCCATATGGTCCCCCAAGCCAGGAGCGACTTCTGAGCACATAGCCAGGAGTAACCCCTGAGCGTCACCGGGTGTGGCCCAAAAACCAAAAAAAAAAAAATTCTATATTCATTTTGTTTATCTGACTCATATTTTCACAAATTAATAAAATTTAAATACTTATTTATTTTTTTAAAAAATCAGCTTTTACTTATCAGTCTTCAAATCAAGCTTGCACCACTAAAAATAATGACATGTGTTCTATCCATGTAGCAACTAACTACAGGAGAACAATTTTTTTTTCTTTTCTTTTCTTTTCTTTTCTTTCTTTGTTTGTTTTGTTTTTGGGCCACACCCGGTGGTGCTCAGGGATTACTCCTGGCTATCTGCTCAGAAATAGCTCCTGGCAGGCACGGGAGACCATATGGGACGCTGGGATTCAAACCAACCACCTTAGGTCCTGGATCGGCTGTTTGTAAAGCAAACACCGCTGTGCTATCTCTCCGGCCCTGAGAACAATTTTCTTAAAGTTGAGTCATATTCTACTCTGTTTTGTTTTTGTTTGGGGGTCACACTCAGCAGAGCTTAGTTGTTACTCTTGGCTCTGCACTCAAATGTTTACTAGCAGGTGCAGGGAACTATGTAGGATGCCAGGGATCAAACTTGGTCGACTGTGTGCAAGCAAATGCCATTCCCATGTACTATCCCTCCAGCCCCCTCATATTCTTGCCTAAGAACAGAAACAAAAGATCCAATGTCTCTCAGATTTATTACTCTAAATTCTCATATAACATAAAATAACCATATTCTTAAAACGGAAGATGAAACCTCTTAAAAAGTAGTCTAACACTAAGGCCAGAGTGGTAATGCAAGCTGTAGGGCATTTGCCTTGCATGTGGCTAACCTAGGATGGACCAAGGTTCAATCCCCCGAGTCCCATACGGTCCCACAAGCCGGGAGCTTGTACCTATATCTATAACCACTCATCTGTTCTTGGAGACTTAGGTTGTTTCTAGATATTATGAATAATAATAATAATAATAATAATAATAATATCTAGAATAATGCTGCCTTGAATTCAGAAGTGCAAATGTTTGGCAATTAATGATGTCATAATGTGAAATGACAGAATTATTGGCAGATATGTGCATCTTTTAATATTATAATGAGTTTATTCCTTACTACTTATGAAGTCTTATCAACACATGGAGTTAGCGGATTTCATGCTGACCAAAGAATCAAAGGAAGAAGAACAAATATTAAATAAATCTTTAATATGTAGAATACAAAAATGCAGATACAGAATGAATAACGGCCAATGTTTCTAGACATGGAGAGTATTGAGTTTGCTAATTAGGAGGGTGGAAGAAGAGAGTCAGTGCTGGAGGGCTGAAAGTACTCTTGTAGTGAGTCTATTGGAGTCATATTGTACGTCTAAGATACTAGCATTTTTTTTATTTTAGTTTCTGGGTCACACCCAGCGGTGCTCAGGGGTTACTCCTGGCTCTATGCTCAGAAATCGCTCCTGGCAGGCTAGGGGGACCATATGGGTTGTCAGGATTCAAACTACCACCATTCTGCATGCAAGGCAAATGCACTAACTCCATGCTATCTCTCCGGCCCTGATACAAGCATTTTTTAAGTTTAAATAAAGTTATATTTAAGTCACCCTGTGTGAAGTTTTCGTCTTCCTTCCCTCTGGGATGCCTAGAGAAAGCAGAGCAGGTTTTCTGGCAGGGGTAGATGTGTGTGTGGTGAGGGCAGCACATGTAGCCCAGCAGAACAAAAAGCTACTGCCTGAGCAGTATACTGCCTGAGAGCCTGCTGTGTCCTGAGGTTCATTAATCTTTGATCACAGCTTGAAGAGCTCCTGGTCTTGTCCAAGAAATAACCGGTAAGATATTAGTATTAACAGTATTATAAAGAACAATGTATATATTTTTTAAAAATCACCAGTGTCCATTCTTTTGAAAAAAAAGGGAAACTGTTTTCAATAATATATTTACTCTTGGCATGAATATAAAAATCTGATTAAGATATTTATTTCTAGAAATAAACAAAGTAAAAATATGTTTAGGATTCATATATATGTATATGTATATATATATATAATCTTTAGAGAAATTTTCTGTCCTGACTTCTATTTTCTGCTCTTAAAATCAGTGAAATCATAATTGATTCAAGTTAACAGACCCACATAAATTCACTTCCAAGCTTATTCATCTGTAATCTTCATAATAGATAAGACTTTAAGCAAAATGTTCTATATGTCCTATATGTTCTATGTCACCTATGCATCACATCAGCTTTATAGAAATAGGCGATATGATTTCCATCTATTTTTCTACAGAAAAGCTTTCTTGTAATTTCTTCCAATTAGCTTTATAAGACCTTATTCCCATATACTATAAATATATAACCATAGAAGTATTTATAGCTACTATCATTTTAGCATAAACTACATATATGATAAATACATAAAGGATAAAATAGAGAGAGAAAATGACAGGGGAGTCATACTGAAGACTGTAGCGCTATAGTTACAAATAGCTCCAAAGCCTAAGTGGTTTAAAACAATAAAAGTTAATTTTTCATTTGCTTAATGAGTCACCCACTAGCTGTCATTATCTCAGTTCCAAATACCAGGCCAATTCAACACTCTTGAATATATTTGGACATGACTGTGGAAGAAAAAATGAAACTTATGGTAGGTTATGTGTTAATCAGTTAAATTCTCAACCCAGAGAAGCACATTACTGCTGTGCACAAGACATTATCCAGAACTGGCCACGTTGTCCTTTCAGACAACATACCAAACATCAATCAGAATATATGCTTTATCATTTTCCTAAAAGGGTTGATGGGGATAGTTGGTTTTCAAAAGCACTAAGGCAATACAATTTTTGAATGCTGTATACATCAATGTTCTAATTTTGTCTTTGGTTTTTAGGCCACACCCAGTGACACTCAGAGGTTATTCCTGGCTTTGCTCTCAGAAATCACTCTTGGCTTGGGGGATCATATGGGACACTGGGGGATCAAACCACAGTCCATCCTAGGCTAGCTCATGCAAGGCAAGTGGCGTACGGCTTGTGCCACTGCTCAGGGCCCAATGTTATATATATATATATATATATATATATATATATATATATATATATATATATATATATATATATATATACATATATATATAATTACTTTGTTAAATTTTTAAATCATAATAAGTGACATAAATATGTGAATATGACACTCCAATAAAATAGTTTAGATTTTAAATAAAAGCAGTTTAGTGGTATTTCCCAAAGACATTTTATCTCAACAGCCTATTTTATTTACAAATATTAAAGGAGTATATTAAGTTTTCTATTTCATTTTCAGGTGAATTATGAAAAGTTACTCTGGTTTTTAAAAGCTGCCACTTCTAATGATCCACAGCAGAGCAAAGAATTTGTGGACAATGATCTGAGAAAAATTCAGGCTAATGAACTTCAGATCCAAAGGTATTTTCTCTTCTATGTCATAGAATCCCTTAATTTATATAATGAGAAAGGGGTCTTGGGAGACATGAACTATAACAGCTCACTACTAAGTAATCACTTTAATCTTCACTAATGCTTAACTTTTCTTATAGTTTTCTCTCTCACACTTACAAGCCAGCAAAGTTACTTGCAATAACCACATGTGTTTCTTTTTCTTTTCTTTTGGTTTTTAGGCCACACCCAGTGGCGCTCAGGGTTTACTCCTGGCTTTGCATTCAAAAATCACTCCTGGCTGGCTCAGGGGACCACATGGGATTCTAGGCATCAAACCTGGGTCACTCTCGGGTCAGTAGCATGCAAGGCAAATGTCCTACTACTGTGTTATTACTCCGGCCTCTATATGTGTTTCTTAAAACATTCATAATGTGTCCTCTCTTAGGAAGTGATTATGTGATAACAGAAAGTGATAGGATGTTTGCCTTGCATGCAGCCAACCAGTAACAGATCCAGATTTGATCCCTTGCATCTCTTGTGGTCCCCTAAACCTGCCTGAGTGATTTCTGAGCACAGAGCAGGAGTAACCACTGAGCACCATTGGTGTGGTGACCCCCAAGGAAAGAAAACCTTCATTATGAAATAATAAATATCTGTGTACTGGGTTTCTGAAAATATTTTTTCATTAGGAATTCTGGAGTTAAAGGCATTAATAAAAACTAGATTAAGATACAGAAACTAATCATACTTTTTCCACATGATAACAGGAGGAAATATTCAATGTA